>NC_029787.2:85280547-85285931 GCF_000816755.2 Arachis ipaensis
GCAACTACTTTATGAGTCTTGGCCGTGGCCCTAAGCACTTTGTTTTCCAGCATTACCACCGGATACATAAATGCCACAGACACATAACTGGGTGAACCTTTTCAGATTGTGACTCAGCTTTGCTAGAGTCCCCAATTAGAGGTGTCCAAGGTTCTTAAGCACACTCTTTTTTTTTTTTTGCTTTGGACCTCGACTTTAACCGCTCAGTCTCAAGCTTTTGGCTTGACACCTTCACGCCACAAGCACATGGTTAGGGACAGCTTGGTTTAGCCGCTTAGGCCAGGACTTTATTCCTTTGGGCCCTCCTATCCATTAATGCTCAAAGCCTTGGATCCTTTTTATTACCCTTGCCTTTTGGTTTTAAGGGCTATTTGCTTTTTCTGCTTGCTTTTCTTTTTTTTCTTTCTTTCTTTCTTTTTTTTTTCGCAAGCCTTGTTATTCACTGCTTTTTCTTTCTTCAAGGATCAATTATATGATTTTTCAGATTATCAAATAATATTTCTCCTTTTTCATTATTCTTAAAGAGCCAACAATTTTAACATTCATAAACAACAAATTCAAAAGACATATGTACTGTTCAAGCATTCATTCAGAAAACAAAAAGTATTGTCACCACATCAAAAATAATTAAACTAATTTCAAGGATGAATTCAAAATTCATGTACTTCTTGTTCTTTTGTAATTAAAACATTTTTCATTTAAGAAAGGTGATGGATTCATAGGACATTCAAAGCTTTAAGACATAGACACTTAGACACTAGTGATCATGTAATAAAGACATAAACATAAATAAACATAGAGCATAGTAAATGAAAAACAGAAAACTAAGAACAAGGAGTTTAAGGAACGGGTCCACCTTAGTGAGGGTGGCGTCTTCTTCCTCTTGAAGAACCAATGGTGTTCTTGAGCTCCTCTATGTCTCTTCCTTGTCATTGTTGCTCCTCCCTCATAGCTCTTTGATCTTCTTTAATCTCATGGAGAATGATAGAGTGCTCTTGGTGTTCCATCCTTAGTTGTCCCATGTTGGAACTTAATTCTCTTAGGGAGGTGTTGATTTGCTCCCAATAGTTCTGTGGAGGAAAGTGCATCCCTTGAGGTATCTCAGGGATTTCATGGTGAGGAATTTCCTCATGCTCTTGTTGAGGTCCATGATCTCTTGTTTGCTCCATCCTTTTCTTAGTGATGGGCTTGTCCTCATCAATGAGGATATCTCCCTCTATGTCAATCCCAGCCAAATTACAGAGGTGGCAAATGAGGTGAGGAAAGGCTAACCTTGCTAAAGTGGAGGACTTGTCAGCCACTTTGTAAAGTTCTTGAGGTATAATCTCATGAACTTCCACTTCCTCCCCAATCATGATACTATGGATCATGATGGCCCGATCCACAGTTACTTTGGATCGGTTGCTAGTAGAAATGATAGAGCGTTGGATGAACTCCAACCATCCTCTAGCTATAGGCTTAAGGTGCGGTCTTCTCAATTGAACCGGTTTGCCTCTTGAGTCAACTTTTCATTGAGCTCCTTCTATACATATGTCCATGAGGACTTGGTCCAACCTTTGATCAAAGTTGACCCTTCTAGTGTAGGGGCGTGCGTTTTCTTGCATCATTGGCAAGTTGAATGCCAACCTTACATTTTCCGGACTGAAATCTAAGTATTTTCCCTGAACCATTGTAAGCCAATTCTTTGGATTCGGGTTCATACTTTGATCATGGTTCCTAGTGATCCATGCGTTTGCATAGAACTCTTGAACCATTAAGATTCCGACTTGTTGAATAGGATTGGAGAGTACTTCCCATCTTTTTCTTCTAATCTCTTGTCGGATCTCCGGATACTCGCTCTTTTTGAGCTTAAAAGGAACCTCAGGGATCACCTTTTTCTTGGCCACAACTTCATAGAAGTGGTCTTGATGGACCTTTGAGATGAATCTCTCCATCTCCCATGACTCAGAGGTGGAAGCAATTGCCTTCCCTTTCCTCTCTCTTGAGGTTTCTCTGGCCTTAGGTGCCATTAATGGTTATGGAAAAATAAAAAGCAATGCTTTTACCACACCAAACTTAAAAGGTTTGCTCGTTCCCGAGCAAAAGAAGAAAGAAAGTAGTAGAAGAGGAAGAAAATAGAGGAGATGGAGGGAGAAGGTGTATCCGGCCAAGGGGGAGAAGTGGTGGATGTAATGTGTGAAAGTGGAGTGGTGTTGAGGGGTTTATATAGGGGTGGGGGGAAGGGTAGGTTTCGGCCATTAGGGTTGGGTTTGGGAGGGAAAAGAATTTGAATTTTGGAGGTAGGTGGGGTTTATGGGGAAGAGGTATGGAGGTGATTGGTGAAGGGTATTTGGGGAAGAGTGTTATGAAAAGATGTGAAGAGGAGAGAAGAAGAGGTGGGGATCCTGTGGGGTCCACAGATCCAGAGGGGTCAAGGACTTAGCATCCCTGCTCTATTTAGGCGTGTAAAATGCCCTTAGAATGCATGTCTGGCATTAAACGCCAGCTTGCTGCTTGTTTCTGGCGTTTAACGCCAGCTTTTCTCCCATTTTTGGCGTTAAACGCCAATTCCATGCTCTGTTCTGGCGTTAAACACCAGTCTGGTACTTGTTTCTGGCGTTTAACGCCACTTTGATGCTTCTTACTAGCGTTTAAATGCCAGTAAGCTCTTCCTCCAGGGTGAGCTATTTTTAATGCTATTTTTCATTATGTTTTTGATTTTTCAGTAGTTTTTGTGACTTCACATGATCATCAACCTAAAGAAAACATAAAATAGCAATGGAAAATAAATAGATATAATTAAATAACATTGGGTTGCCTCCCAATAAGCACTTCTTTAATGTCAATAGCTTGACAGTGAGCTCTCATTGAGCCTCATAGAAAATCAGAGCAATGTTGGGGCCCCTCAACACCAAACTTAGAGTTTGGTTGTGGCCTCTCAACACCAAACTTAGAGTTTGGTTGTGGCCTCCCAACACCAAACTTAGAGTTTGAATGTGGGGATTTTGTTTGACTCTGTATTGAGAGAAGCTTCTCATGCTTTCTCTCCATGGTTACAGAAGGAGAACCTTGAGTCTTAAATACAAGGTAGTCCTCATTCAACTGAAGGACCAACTCTCCTCTGTCAACATCAATCACAGCTTTTTTTGTGGCTAGGCAGGGTCTGCCAAGGATGATGGATTCATCCTCATCCTTCTCAGTGTCTAGGATTATGAAATCAGCAGGGATGTAAAGGCCTTCAACCTTCACTAGCACGTCCTCTACTAGTTCATAAGCCTTTTTCATTGATTTGTCTGCCATCTCTAATGAGATTCTTGCAGCTTGTACCTCAAAGATTCCCAGTTTCTCCATTACAGAGAGTGGCATGAGATTTATCCCTGACCCAAGGTCACATAGAGCCTTCTCAAAGGTCATGGTGCCTATGGTACAAGGTATGAAGAACTTTTCGGGATCCGATTTCTTCTGAGGTAAAGTTTGCCTCATTAATGTACTCAGTTCATTGGTGAACAAGGGGGGGTTCATCCTCCCAAGTCTCATTACCAAATAAACTGGCATTCAACTTCATGATTGCTCCTAGATATTTAGCAACTTGCTCTTCAGTGATGTCTTCATCCTCTTCAGAGGAAGAATATTCATCAGAGCTCATGAATGGCAGAAGGAAGTTCAATGGAATCTCTATGGTCTCTGTATAAGCCTCAGATTCCTTTGGTTACTCAAATGGGAATTCCTTTCTATTCAGAGGACGTCCCAAGAGGTCTTCCTCACTGGGATTCACGTCCTCCTCCTCCTCTGGGCATTCGGCCACGCCAAGTAAGGTTATGGCCTTGCACTCTCGGGATTTTCTTCTGTATTGCTTGGGAGAGTACTGGGAGGAGTTTCAGTAATCTTCTTACTCAGCTGACCCACCTGTGCCTCCAAATTTCTAATGGAGGACCTTGTTTCATTCATGAAACTTAGTGTGGTATTGGATAGATCAGAGACTATGGTTGCCAGGCCAGAATGGCTCTGTTCAGAATTCTCTGTTTGTTTCTAAGAAGATGATGGAAAAGGCTTGCTATTGCTAAACCTATTTCTTCCACCATTATTATTGAAGCCTTGTTGAGGCTTCTATTGGTCCTTCCATGAGAAATTTGGATGATTTCTCCATGAAGGATTATAGGTGTTTCCATAGGGTTCTCCCATGTAATTCACCTCTGCCATTACAGAGTTCTCAGGATCATAAGCTTCTTCTTCAGAAGATGCTTCTTTAGTACTGTTAGATGCAGCTTGCAATCCATTCAGCTCTGAGAAATCATATTGACTTACTGAGTCAATATTTTGTTCTGAGCTAATATGGCATTCAGAGTATCAATTTCAAGAAATCCCTTCTTCTGAGGCGTCCCATTGTTCACAGGATTCCTCTCAGAGGTGTATATGAACTGGTTATTTGCAACCATTTCAATGAGTTCCTGAGCTTCTACAGGGGTTTTCACGTGAAGAGATCCTCCTGCAGAATGGTCCAATGACATTTTTGACAACTCAGATAGACCATCATAGAATATACTTATGATGCTCCATTCTGGAAGCATGTCAGTAGGACACCTTTTGATCAGTTGCTTATATCTTTCCCAAGCTTCATAGAGGGATTCTCCTTCCTTCTGTCTGAAGGTTTGGATTTCCACTCTAAGCTTGCTCATCTTTTGAGGAGGAAAGAATTTGGCCAGGAAAGCACTGACCAGCTTATCCCAAGAGTTTAGGCTATCCTTAGGTTGTGAATCCAACCATGTTCTAGCTCTGTCTCTTACATCAAAAGGGAAAAGCATCAGCCTGTAGACCTCGGGATCAACTTCATTGGTCTTCACAGTGTCACAAATTTGCAAGAATTCAGCTAAAAACTGATGAGGATCTTCCATTGGAAGTCCATGAAACTTGCAATTCTGCTGCATTAGAGAAACTAATTGAGGCTTAAGCTCAAAATTGTTTGCTCCAATCACAGGAAGTGAGATGCTTCTTCCATAGAAGTTAGAAGATGGTGCAATAAAGTCACCAAGCATCTTCCTTGCATCTCCACCATTGTTATTATTTTCGGCCATGTCTCCTTCTTTTTCGAAAATTTCTGTCAGGCTTTCTCCAGAGAGTTGTGCTTTAACTTCCCTTAGCTTCCTCTTCAGAGTCCTTTCAGGTTCAGGCTTAGCTTCAACAAGAATGTTCTTATCCTTGTTCCTGCTCATATGAAAAAGAAGAGAACAGAAAAGAAAATATGGAATCCTCTATGTCACGGTATAGAGATTCCCTTTTGTGAGTAGAAGAAGAGAAGAGAAAAAAAATTCGAACACAGGGGAGAAGAGGGGGTTCGAATTATGAGTAGAAGAGAAGTGTTAGTAGATAAATAAATAAATAGAAAGAGATGAGAGGGGGAAGAATTC
>NC_029787.2:85286059-85293315 GCF_000816755.2 Arachis ipaensis
TTAGAAAAGATTTTGAAATTGATTTTGAAAAAGATATGATTGAAATTGAAAAAGATATGATTGAAATTTAATTTGAAAAAGATTTAAAACAGAAATTAAAAAGATTTTATTTTTGAAAATTAAAGTTGATTACTTGACTAACAAGAAACTAAAAGATAGGATTTTAAAATTTAAAGAATGAACCTTTCTTAATAGGCAAGTAACAACTTGAGATTTTTGAATCAAAATATTAAAAGTTAGCAATGAATTCGAAAATATGAAACAAAAATAAGAAAAAGATTTTTGAAAATCATTTTGAAATTTTCGAAAATATTAAGAAGAAAATTGAAAAAGATTTGATTTTTTTAAAAAGTTTTGAAAAGATAGGATTTTTAAATTGAAAATTTTGACTTGACTAATAAGAAACAACTAAATTTTAAAACTTTTTGACTAAATCAATTCAAAATTTTTGAAATTTATGAGAAGAATAAGGGAAAGATATTTTTTTTATTTTTGAATTTTTATGAAGAGAGAGAAAAAAATATATCATTTTGTTGTTTTTCTCTTTAAACAGCAAAAATGAAACAAAACATAAAAATTTAAGATCAAAACAATAAATGCATGCAAGAACACTTTGAACGTCAAGATGAACACCAAGAACACTTTGAATGTCAAGATGAACATCAAGAACATGTTTTTAAAAATTTTTAAGAAAAGAAACACATGCAAGACACCAAACTTAGAAATTTTCAATGTTTAGACACTAACAAATTGAAAATGCATATGAAAAACAAGAAAAGATGCACAACAAGAAAATGCAAAGATCAAACAAAGAAGATCATCAACAACAACTTGAAGATCATGAAGAACATATGATGAATTTTCGAAAATTAAGAAAAAATTACAAACATGCAATGGACACCAAACTTAAAACTTGATGCTAGACTCAAACAAGAAACACAAAATATTTTTGGTTCTTATGATTTTGTAAAAATTTTTTTTGTACTTTTCGAAAATTATTTTGAAAAAGAAAAATAAGGATTTCAAAATTCTTAATGAAAATTCCAGGAATCATGCAATGTTAGTCTAAAACTCCGGTCCAGGAATTAGACATGGCTTACTAGCCAGCCAAGCTTTCAGTGAAAGCTCCGGTCCAAAACACTAGACATGGCCAATGGCCAGCCAAGCTTTAGCAGATCATTACATACAATAGCTAAATTGCTGAGAAAGACAAAGAAGCTCTTCTCAGGATAGTTGAAACCTCGGTCCAAAAGATTAGACATGGCTTAACAGCCAGCCAGGATTCAACATATCTCATGAAACTCTAGAATTCATTCTTAAAAATTCTGAAGAAAATCGAATAATTTTTTTTTCAAAAATAAAAATAATAAAAACAAAAATTAAAATAAAATTACCTAATCTGAGCAACAAGATGAACTGTCAGTTGTCCAAACTGGAACAATCCCCGGCAACGGCGCCAAAAAATTGGTGCACGAAATCGTGATTGTTCATTCCCCATCAATGGCGCCAAAAACTTAGCACGCACGTTTGCAATCTTAAATTCTTTTTCACAATTTTGATACAACTAACCAGCAAGTGCACTGGGTCGTCCAAGTAATAAACCTTACGTGAGTAAGGGTCGATCCCACGGAGATTGTCGGCTTGAAGCAAGCTATGGTCACCTTGGAAAACTCAGTCAGGTGGATTCAAATGGTTATGGAGATTTGATAATTAAAATATAAAATAGGATAGAAATACTTATGTAATTCATTGGTGAGAATTTCAGACAAGCGTATGGAGTTGCTTTTGTTCCTTCTGAACCTCTGCTTTACTACTGCTTTCATCCAATCATTCATACTCCTTTCTATGGCAAGCTGTATGCTAGGCATCACCGTTGTCAATGGCTACTTTCCGTCCTCTCAGTAAAAATGGTCCAAATGCACTGTCACCGCACGGCTAATCATCTGTCGGTTCTCGATCATGTTGGAATAGGATCCAGTGATCCTTTTGCGTCTGTCACTACGCCCAACACTCGCGAGTTTGAAGCTCGTCACAGTCATCCCTTCCCAGATCATACTCGGAATACCACAGACAAGGTTTAAACTTTCCGGATCTCAAGAATGGCCACCAATAATTCTAGCCTATACCACGAAGTTCTTAATCTTAGATTAGAAACCCAAGAGATACACATTCAAGCTTGTTTGCATGTAGAACGGAAGTGGTTGTTAGGCACGCGTTCTTAGGTGAGAATGGTGATGAGCGTCACATAATCATCACATTCATCATGTTCTTGTTTATGAATGAATATCTTAGAGAAGAAATAGGCTTGAGTTGAATAGAAAAACAATAGTACTTTGCATTAATTCATGAGGAACAGCAGAGCTCCACACCTTAATCTATAGTGTGTAGAAACTCTACCGTTGAAAATACATAAGCGATGAAGGTCTAGGCATGGCCGAATGGCCAACCTCCCCAAATATGAAATGAAGCTCTCTAAAGGATGATCAAAAGATCAAAAGATGATCCAAAGATGTAAATACAATAGTAAAAGGTCCTATTTATACTAAACTAGTTACTAGAGTTTACAGAGATAAGTAAATGATGCAGAAATCCACTTCTGGGCCCACTTGGTGTGTGCTTGGGCTGAGCATTGAAGCTTTCACGTGTAGAGGTCTTCCTTGGAGTTAAACACCAGTTTGTAACTTGTTTCTGGCATTTAACTCTGCTTTGCAACTTGTTTCTGGCGTTTAACGCCAGAATAGGGCAGAAAGCTGGCGTTAAACGCCAGTTTGAGTCATCTAAACTCAGGCAAAGTATGGACTATTATATATTTCTGGAAAGACCTTGATGTCTACTTTCCAACGCAATTGAGAACGCGCCAATTGGGTTTCTGTAGCTCCAAAAAATCCACTTCGAGTGCATGGAGGTCAGAATCCAACAGCATCTGTAGTCCTTCTTCAGCCTCTGAATAAGATTTTTGCTCAAGTCCCTTAATTTCAGCCAGAAATTACCTGAAATCACAGAAAAACTTACAAACTCATAGTAAAGTCTAGAAATGTGATTTTTATTTAAAAACTAATAAAAATATATTAAAAACTAACTAAATCATACTAAAAACTATGTAAAAACAATGCCAAAAAGCGTATAAATTATCTGCTCATCAACCTTGCATGACAATTCTTACCACTAACTATCTCCCTCTTACTCTTATAGCCACAAAGAGCTCTAAGTTGCCCATCTGTCTCAAGCAAAGCATATTCAAGTGAGCTAATTAAGCTTAGAGATGAGAGATTTACCCATTTTAATGTAGGGATGGATAGTGATGGCTTTGGGGGAGAGGTCTCCAACAACCTTGGCAAGGTGATTTCTAGCTCCATTCCCTTGAGCTCTTCCTTGACAACTTCCATCTCCTTGCAAGCTTCTTCAATTTCAACCTCTTCTTCTTGGTAGCTTTCTTCCAATTCGATCTCTTTTTCATTGTTCACCAAGGGCATGGGAGGTTGTGCTTCTTCTTCTTTAATCTCCATGTCAAGTCCAATGGGAGAGGATTCAAATGTAGATAAGAATTCATCAATGATTGAATCAATCTCTTGATCATCCCCTTCAAAGTCTTCAACCATGATATGCCTTGGAGGTTGTACACCCTCCTCAACATCAAATTCAAACTCCTTAGAAGGGGGTTCTATGACTGGGCTTTCTCATGGACGTTCCGCATCTCCTAAGTCTTTGACCACTTCTTCCTCTTCAATAATTTCGGCTTCCTCCACTTGTTCCACTACAAAGTCATGCTCCTTACTATCCACCGGAATTTCTAGTGTCTCCTTCATGCTACATTCTTCATTAGATTCTCCACATGAAGCCATGGGGGTTCCTTGAGTGTCTGAACGTCGGGAAGCTAATTGATTTATTGCTTATTCCAGTTGATGAAGGGTTGCATGAAATTGATCAACTGTTTCCTTGAGGCGAGCCTGTGATTCTTGGGTCGATGGATATGGACATGGTGCATATGGAAGTGGTGGTTCTTGGGGGTAATTGGATTGGAATTGAGGTGGATAAGGGTTAGGGTCATATGGTGGTGAATGGTTATAGGTGGCTTGTGAGTATGGTGGTTCAAAGCTATGTTGAGGAGGTGGTTCATTGGCATATGATGGAGCTTGCTGGTAACTACAAGGGGGCCACCATATCTATCATCTTGGTACGCACCTTGGAATGGCTCTTGACCATAGTAAATTGGTGGAGGTTGGTTGTCACGAAAAGGTCCACCATAACTATTGTCTTGGCATGCATTGTAAGATGGTCGTTGTCCATGGTACCTTGGAAGGTGTTGTTGCCAAAAGGGTTGATCAGATCCTCGTGGCTCCTTCCATCTTTGATTGTTTCGACATTGATGCATGTTCCTGTTATAGCTTCCATTCCTTTCAACAACATTAGAACCAAACTCAAAGTGACGGGGGTGATAACTCATAGTAACTAATAAAAATTAAAAACAAAAATAAAAATAAATAAACAAGCAAAATAAAATATTTATAGTAACCAATAATAAGGCACACGTTTGCAATTCCCCGGCAACGGTGCCATTTTGACGATTGGATTCTTGCTAGTAAAGAATTTTATAAAAATAATCGCGTTGTAAGTATAGTTTCTAAACCAACAAAGAATCCTTTTGCACAAAAGTTTGGTTGTCATAAGTAACAAAACACAATAAAATTTATTACCGAAGTATTTAAACCTCGGGTCGTCTCTCAAGGAATTGCAGGGAAGTATGATTTATTATAGGTTATGAGAAAAAGTATATTTTTGGGGGGGTTTTTGAGTTAAAGAACAAGTAAATTAAATGACAAGAAAAATAAATTAATAGTTAAGAAAACTCTTGGCAAGGTATGAGAACTGAAAATCCCATCCTAGTTATCCTTATCAGGTGTGATGAGAATTGTTTATTGCTCCCACTTAGTTAACCTTTACTAAATAAAGGAAAGTCAAGTGGACTAATCAATTTGATTCCTCAAGTCCTAGTCAACTCCTATGGAAAGACTAGCTTTAGAGGAATCCAAATCAATCAGCAAATTCCAATTTTCAATCAACAGCTGAGTTTGATAGCTCAAGTGTCACCAATTACTCAACCAAAGCAAAGGGGGAAAATCTAAATTATTTATATAATAAATAGAAGAAAGCAATCATAAATCTGAAATACCTCAAATTGCATTTAAACATAAATTCAAATCTAACATGGGAAGGTTCATAAGCCAATTTGGCAACATAAGTAATTAACAAGTAAAAGCATTAGAGTAAATAAAAGTAGAAGAGAAACATAAATTAAAGGAACATTGAACCTAGAATTGGAGAAAACGAAGGAATCCTAATCCTAAAATCTAAGAGAAATCCTAATCCTAAATCCTAAGAGAGAGGAGAGAGCCTCTCTATCTCTAAAACTACATCTAAAACCTAAAATTGTGAATAATGAATGTTGTGTGTAATGAATGAATGCATTTTCCCACTTTATAGCCTCTAATATGTGTTTTCTGGGCCAAAAGCTGGGTCAAAAACAGCCCATAAATTTTCCCCATCGATTTCTGGTACGTACAGGTCGCTGCAGAGCCACACGTACGCGTCGTCCACGCGTTCGCGCGGATTGCATTTTTTCCAGGTCACGCATCCGTGTGATCTATGCGTGCAAGTCGCCTATCTTCAGGGAAGCTATGAAAAATTATATATCTTTGCAAAGCCCTAGATGTTAGCTTTCCAACGCAACTGGAACCGCCTCATTTGGACCTCTGTAGCTCAAGTTATGGTCAATTTAGTATTAGGAGGTCAGGTTGGACAGCTTTTGCAGTTCCTTCAGCTTCTTGTATTCCTTCCACTTTTGCATGCTTCCTTTCCATCCTCTAAGCCATTCCTATCCTGTAATCCCTGAAATCACTTAACGCACATATCACGGCATCGAATGATAATAAGAGAGGATTAATATTAGCAAATATAAGGCCAAAGAAGCATGTTTTCAATCATAACACAAAATCAGGAAGGAAAACATAAAATCATGCAAATCATATGAATAAGTGGGTAAAGAATTGATAAAAACCACTCAATTGAGCACAATGTAAATCATGTTGCTTGTATGCGAAGTTTGTATTCATAGGTTTTGATGAATGACAAACCAACAAACGACATGAAAGACAAACCAACAAACAACTTGAATGAACAAGCATATTGAAAGATCAACCAACATTCAACGTTGAGGAATGAAGAGTTGAAAGCAACACAACAACAACAAGTGTCTTTAACTTTCGCAAAAAGATTCATTGTTGTTGCAATACTCAATTCACCCCCCCTCTTGAGTAATTGTGCATAGGTTTTACACACAAGATAAACCATAAAATAGTTGTTTATCAATGACTATGATGAGCTTCAAACTTGCGAATGTTGGGCGCAGTGACAGTGTGCAAAAGGATAGAGAGATCTTATTCTGACGCTAGTGAGAATCGATAGATGATTAGCCGTGCGGTAGCTGTACCTGGTATTTTTCATCCGAGACGAGAAATCTGACAGTTGATTAGCCGTGCAGAAACCATACCTGATATTTTTTATCCAAAAGGATCATACAGCTTGCCATGGATGGGAGCACGTGTGATTGGAAGAAGGCAATAGGAAAGCAGAGGTTCAGAAGCAACAAAGCATCTCCAAACGCTTATCTGAAATTCCCACCAATGAATTACATAAGTATCTTTATTTTATTTTATATTTTATTTATCTTTTAATTATCAAAACCTCATAACCATTTGAATCTGCCTGACTAAGATTTACAAGATGACCATAGCTTGCTTCAAGCCGACAATCTCCGTGGGATCGACCCTTACTCACGTAAGGTATTACTTGGACGACCCAGTGCACTTGCTGGTTAGTTGTGCAGAGTTGTGAAAAGTATGATCACAATTTCGTGCACCAACGGTTCATCCAATAAAGTCGAAAGTGGTGCGGGAATCATATTGGCCAATCAGGAAGGAACTCAAATAGAGGTCTCTCTGAAGTTTGAGTTCTCAGCCTCCAATAATCATACAGAATATGAAGCCTTAATTGCCGGGCTGAAGCTAGTTGAAGAAGTCGGCGCGACCAAAGTAGTAGTCTTCAGTGACTTTCAAGTAGTAACTTCTCAAATCAATGGAGACTATCAGGCTAAAGATCCAAATATGAAAAGGTACTTAGAAAAAACTAAGGAACATCTCAAGCGCTTCCCAAAAACCGAGGTCTGACATATACCTCGGGAGCTTAATAGCAGAGCAGAA
>NC_029787.2:85293554-85324296 GCF_000816755.2 Arachis ipaensis
AGCCAGGAGGAAACAATAAAATCCTGATTCAAGAAACTCTCCAAGAGCCCTCAGTTGTGAAGAATAAAATTAGACAAGACGCCTTAGAAGTTTCCAGCCTAGACCTTGGATGGATGGCTCCCTTAGTCGAATATTTAAAATTTGACATCTTACCTAAGGAGCAAAAAGAGGCCAAAAAGATCCAAAGGGAAGCACAAAATTATACAATGGTGAAAAATATCCTCTATAGAAGGGGAATATCGACACCATTGCTGAAGTGCGTCCCGACTTCTAAGACGGAAGAAGTCCTAGATGAAGTACATAACGGCATCTGCAGAAATCATCTAGGAGCAAGGCCTTTAGCCAGGAAAGTTATCCGAGCTGGGAGTTCTTCTGGCTGACCTTACAGAAAAATGCCACCGACTTTGTGAAGAAGTGTCAGTGGTGCACGAAATTACGATCATCAACAATGGCGCCAAAGACTTTGTGCTCTCAAACGTCAATCACACTTTGTCACAACTTCGCACAACTAACCAGCAAGTGCACTGGGTCGTCCAAGTAATAAACCTTATGTGAGTAAGGGTCGATCCCACGGAGATTGTCGGCCTGAAGTAAGCTATGGTCACCTTGTAAATCTCATTCAGATGGATTCAAATGGTTATGATGAATTGATAATAAAAATATAAATAAAATGTAAACTAGGATAGAGATACTTATGTAATTCAGTGGTGAGAATTTCAGATAAGCGTATAGAGATGCTTTCGTTCCTCCTGAACCTCTGCTTTCCTCCTGTCTTCATCCAATCATTCCTACTCCTTTCCATGGCAAGCTGTATGTTGGGCATCACCATTGTCAATGGCTACATCCCGTCCTCTCTGTGAAAATGGTCTAATGCGTTGTCACTGCATGGCTAATCATCTGTCGGTTCTCGATCATACTGGAATAGGATTTACTATCCTTTTGCGTCTGTCACTACGCCCAGCACTCGCGAGTTTGAAGCTCGTCACAACCATCCCTTCCCAGATCCTACTCGGAATACCACAGACAAGGTTTAGACTTTCCGGATCTCAGGAATGGCCGTTCATGGGTTCTAACTTATACCACGAAGATTCTAATATCTCGGACTCGGTCCTCTGTATTAGATATCTAAGAGATATTCATTCTAGCTTGTTTGCATGTAGAACGGAAGTGTTTGTCAGGCACGCGTTCGTAAGTGAGAATGATGATGAGCGTCACATAATCATCACATTCATCATGTTCTTGGGTGCGAATGAACATCTTAGAATAGGAATAAGCTTGAATTGAATAGAAAAACAATAGTACTTTGCATTAATACTTGAGGAACAGCAGAGCTCCACACCTTAATCTATGGTGTGTAGAAACTCTACCGTTGAAAATACATAAGAATAAGGTCTAGGCATGGCCGAGAGGCCAGCCTCCATGATCTCAGAACTAAACGTCCAAAGATGAAACTAAAGATGTAAATACAATAGTAAAAACTCCTATTTATACTAAACTAGTTACTAGGGTTTACAGAGATGAGTAAATGATGCAGAAATCCACTTCCGGGGCCCACTTGGTGTGTGCTTGGGCTGAGTATTGAGCTTTACACGTGTAGAGGCTTCTCTTGGAGTTGAACGCCAGTTTGTAACCTGTTTCTGGCGTTTAACTCCACTTTGCAACCTGTTTCTGGCGTTTAACTCCAGAATGCAACATGGAACTAGCGTTGAACGACAGTTTGCGTCATCTAAACTCGGGCAAATTATGGACTATTATATATTGATGGAAAGCCCTGGATGTCTACTTTCCAAAGAATTTGAGAGCGCGCCATTTGGAGTTTTGTAGTTCCAGAAAATACACTTTGAGTGCAGGGAGGTCAGAATCCAACAACATCTGCAGTCCTTCCTCAACCTCTGAATCTGATTTTTGCTCAAGTCCCTCAATTTCAGCCAGAAAATACCTGAAATCACAGAAAAACACACAAAATCATAGTAAAGTCTAGAAATGTGATTTTTATTTAAAAACTAATAAAAATATACTAAAAACTAACTAAATTATACTAAAAACTATGTAAAAACAATGCCAAAAAGCGTATAAATTATCCGCTCATCACAACACCAAACTTAAATTGTTGCTTGTCCCCATGCAACTGAAAATTAAATAGGATAAAAAGAAGAGAATATACTATGAATTCCAAAATATCAATGAAACTTAGCTCCAATCAGATGAGTGGGACTAGTAGCTTTTTGCCTCTTGAATAGTTTTGGCATCTCACTTTATCCATTGAAGTTCAGAATGATTGGCATTTATAGGAACTTAGAATTCAGATAGTGTTATTGATTCTCCTAGTTCAGTATGTTGATTCTTGAACACAGCTACTTTATGAGTCTTGGCCGTGGCCCTAAGCACTTTGTTTTCCAGTATTACCACCGGATACATAAATGCCACAGACACATAACTGGGTGAACCTTTTCAGATTGTGACTCAGCTTTGCTAAAGTCCCCAATTAGAGGTGTCTAGAGCTCTTAAGCACACTCTTTTTGCTTTGGACCACGACTTTAACCGCTCAGTCTCAAGCTTTTCAATTGACACCTTCACTTCACAAGCACATGGTTAGGGACAGCTTGGTTTAGCCGCTTAGGCCATGATTTTATTCCTTTAGGCCCTCCTATCCACTGATGCTCAAAGCTTTGGATCTTTTTTACTACCCTTGCCTTTTGGTTTTAAGGGCTATTGGCTTTTTGCTCTTGCCTTTTGGTTTAAAGAGCTTTTGCCTTTTTCTGCTTGCTTTTTCTTTTTGTTCCTTTTTTTTCGCAAGCTTTTCTCTATTCACTGCTTTTTCTTGCTTCAAGAATCAATTTTTATGATTTTTTAGATTATCAATAACATTTCTCCTTTTCATTATTCTTTCAAGAGCCAACATATTTAACATTCATAAACCACAATATCAAAAGACATATGCACTGTTCAAGCATTCATTCAGAAAACAAAAAGTATCGTCACCACATCAAAATAATTAAATTAGTTTCAAGAATGAATTTGAAACCATGTACTTCTTGTTCTTTTGTTTTTTTTTTTTGAACATTTTTTCATTTAAGAGAGGTGATGAATTCATAGGACATTCATAACTTTAAGGCATAGACACTTAGACACTAGTGATCATGTAGTAAAGACACAAACATAAATAAAACATAAAGCTCAAAAATCGAAAAATAGTAAAATAAATAGACAAGGAGATTAAGGAATGAGTCCACCTTAGTGAGGGTGGCGTCTTCCTTTTCTTGAAGAACCAATGGTGCTTTTGAGCTCCTCTATGTCTCTTCCTTGCCTTTGTTGCTCCTCCCTCAGAAAGGCTAACCTTGCCAAAGTGGAGGACTTGTCAGCCACCTTGTAGAGTTCTTGAGGTATAATCTCATGAACCTCTACTTCCTCCCCAATCATGATACTATGGATCATGATGGCCCGGTCTATAGTAACTTCAGACCGGTTGCTAGTAGAAATGATTGAGCGTTGAATGAACTCCAACCATCCTCTAGCTACAGGCTTAAGGTCCAACCTTCTTAATTAAACCGGCTTGCCTCTTGAGTCAACCTTACATTGAGCTCCTTCTACACATATGTCCATGAGGACTTGGTCCAACCTTTGATCAAAGTTGACCCTTCTAGTGTAGGGGTGTGCGTTTTCTTCCATCATTGGCAAGTTGAACGCCAGCCTTACATTTTCCGGACTAAAATCTAAGCATTTCTCCCGAACCATGGTAAGCCAATGCTTTGGATTTGGGTTCACACTTTGATCATGGTTCCTAGTGATCCATGCGTTTGCATAGAACTCTTGAACCATTAAGATCCCGACTTGTTGAATGGGGTTGGTGAGAATTTCCCAACCTCTTCTTTGGATCTCAAGTCGGATCTCCGGATACTCATTCTTTCTGAGCTTGAAAGGAACCTCAGGGATCACTTTCTTCTTGGCCACAACTTCATAAAAGTAGTCTTGATGGACCTTTGAGATGAATCTCTCCATCTTCCATGGCTCAGAGGTAGAAGCAATTGCCTTCTCTTTCCTCTTTTTTGAGGATTCTCTGGCCTTAGGTGCCATTAATTGTTATGGAAAAACAAAAAGCAATAATTTTTACCACACCAAACTTAAAATGTTTGCTCGTCCCTGAGCAAAAGAAGAGAAAAAGAAGAAGAAAAAGAAAAAGAATGGAGGAGAGGGGTTTATGGGGAAGAGAGGATGGATGTGAATGATGAGGGGGTGATGGGAAAGAGCGATTGAGGTGATTGGTGAATGGTATTTAGGAAAGAGGGTTATAAAAAGGTGTGAAGAGGAGAGAAGAAAAGGTAGGGATCCTGTGGGGTCCACAGATCCTGAGGGGATCCTGTGGGGTCCACAGATCAAGTGGGGTCAAGGACTTAACATCCCTGCTCCAATTAGGCGTGTAAAATGCCCTTACTGTGCAATCCTGGCGTTTAACGCCAGACTGCTGCTTGTTTCTGGCGTTAAACGCCCAAATGTAGCCTGTTTCTGGCATTTAACGCCAGGCAGATGCTTGTTTCTGGCGTTAAACGCCAGCTTGGTGCTTGTTTCTGGCGTTAAACGCCAGACAGATGCTTGTTTCTGGCGTTTAATGCCAGACTGCTCTTCCTCCAGGGTGTGCTATTTTTCATTCTATTTTTCATTATGTTTTTTATTTTTCAGTAGTTTTTGTGACTTCACATGATCATCAACCTAAAGAAAACATAAAATAACAATAGAAAATAAATAAATATAAATAGATAACATTTGGTTGCCTCCCAATAAGCGCTTCTTTAATGTCAATAGCTTGACAGTGAGCTCTCATAGAGCCTCACAGATGTTCAGAGCATTGTTAGAACCTCCTAACACCAAACTTAAAGTTTGAATGTGGGGGTTCAACACCAAACTTAGAGTTTGGTTATGGCCTCCCAACACCAAACTTAGAGTTTGACTGTGGGGGCTTTGGTTGACTCTGCAGTGAGAGAAGCTTTTCATGCTTCTTCTCCATGGTTACAGAAGGAGATCCTTGAGTTTTAAACACAAGGTTGTCCTCATTCAGTTGAAGGATCAATTCTCCTCTGTCCACATCAATCACAGCTCTTGCTGTGGCTAGGAAGGGTCTTCCAAGGATGATGGATTCATCCTCATCCTTCCCAGTGTCTAGGATTATGAAATCAGCAAGGATGTAAAGGCCTTCAACCTTTACTAACACGTCCTCTACTTGTCCATAAGCCTATTTTCTTGAATTTTCTGCCATCTCTAATGAGATTCTGGCAGCTTGCACCTCAAAGATCCCAAGTTTCTCCATTACAGAGAGTGGCATTAAGTTTATTCCTGACCCCAGGTCACACAGAGCCTTCTCAAAGGTCATGGTGCCTATGGTGCAGCGTATTAAGAATTTGCCAGGATCCTGTTTCTTTTGGGGTAATTTCTGACTATCCAATGCATTCAGTTCATTGGTGAGCAAGGGAGGTTCATCTTCCCAAGTCTCATTACTAAATAATCTGGCATTCAGCTTCATGATTACACCAAGGTACTTAGAAACTTGCTCTTCAATAACGTCTTCATTCTCTTCAGAAGAAGAATACTCATCAGAGCTCATGAAGGGCAGAAGGAGGCTCAATAGAATCTCTATGGTCTCTAGATAAGCCTCAGATTCCTTTGGTTCCTCAAAGGAAAACTCCTTATAAGTCACTAAGCGTCCCAGGAGGTCTTCCTCACTAGGATTCACGTCCTCCTCCCCCTCTTTGGGTTCAGCCACACTAAGTAACGTAATGGCCTTGCACTCTCTTTAGGAATTCTCTTCTGTATTGCTTGGGAGAATACTAGGAGGAGTTTCAGTGACTCTTTTACTCAGCTGGCCCACTTGTGCCTCCAAATTTCTAATGGAGGACCTTGTTTCATTCATAAAACTCACAGTGGCCTTAGATAGATCAGAGACTATATTTGCTAAGCTAGATGGGTTCTACTCAGAATTCTCTGTCTGTTGCTGAGTGGATAATGGAAAAGGTTTGCTATTGCTAAACCTGTTTCTTCCACCATTATTAAAGCCTTGTTGAGGCTTTTGTTTATCCTTCCATGAGAAATTTGGATGATTTTTCCATGAGGGATTATAGGTGTTTCCATAGGGTTCACCCATGTAATTCACCTCTACTATTGCAGGGTTCTCAGGATCATAAGCTTCTTCTTCAGAAGATGGCTCTATAGTACTGTTGGATGATTCCTTCAATCCATTCAGACTCTGAGAGATCATATTGACTTGCTGAGTTAATATTTTATTCTGAGCCAATATGGCATTCAGAGTATCAATTTCAAGAACTCCCTTCCTTTGAGGCGTTCCATTATTCACATGATTCCTTTCAGAAGTGTACATGAACTGGTTATTTGCAACCATGTCAATGAGTTCTTGAGGTGAATGGATCCACCTGCAGAATGGTCCAATGACATCTTAGATAATTCAGACAAACCATCATAGAATTTATCCAGGATGGTCCATTCTGAAAGCATGTCAGAAGGACACTTTTTGGTCAGTTGCTTGTATCTCTCCCAAGCTTCATAGAGGGATTCACCATAAAAATTTCTGTCAGATTTTCTCCAGAGAGTTGTGCTTTAGCTTCCCTTAGCTTCCTTTTCAGAGTCCTTTCAGGTTCAGGACCGACTTCAACAAGAATGTTCTTATCCTTGTTCCTGCTCATATGAAAAAGAAGAGAACACAAAAGAAAATATGGAATCCTCTATGTCACAGTATAGAGATTCCTTTATGTGGGTAGAAGAAGAAAAGAATAGAAGAAGAGGAATTCGAACATCAAGAGAAAGAGAGGGTTCAAATTTTAAGATGAAGAGAAGTGTTAGTAAATAAATAAATAATTAGAAGGAGATGAGAGGGAAGAATTTTCGAACATCATTGAAAAGAAAAGAAAAATATTTTTGTTTTTAAATTAAATTTAAAATAAAATTTGAAAATTAAAAAAATGAAATTAAATTAAAATTTAAAACAATTAGTTAATTAAAAAGGAATTTTGAAAAGGAGGAAGGTGATTTTCAAAAATTAGAGGGAGAAAATTAGTTAGGTAGTTTTGAAAAAGATAAGAATCAAACAAAAAGTTAAGTGGTTAATTGAAAAAGATTTGAAAATCAAATTTTGAAAAGATAAGAAGTTAGAAAAGATTTTGAAATTAATTTTGAAAAAGATATGATTGAAATTTATTTTAAAAAAGATTTGAAAAAGAACTTTAAAAAGATTTGATTTTGAAAATTAAAGTTGATTACTTGACTAACAAGAAACAAAAAGATATGATTTTCAAATTTAAAGATTGAACCTTTCTTAATAGGCAAGTAACAACTTGAAAATTTTTTGAATCAATCACATTGATTGTTAGTAAAGATTTTGAAATTATGAAATAAAATAAGAAAAATATTTTTGAAAATCAATTTGAAATTTTCGAAAATCATAAAAGAAAAATGAAAAAGATTTGAAAAAGATAGAATTTTTAAATTGAAAATTTGATTTGACTCATAAGAAACAACTAGATTTTAAAAATTTTTGAAAAAGTCAACTCAAAGTTTCGAAAATTATGAGTAGAAAAGGAAAACATAAATTTTTTTTATTTTTGAATTTTAATGATGAGAGAGAAAAACACCAAAAAGACTTAATGCATGAAAATTTTGGATCAAATTAAATGATGCATGCAAGAACACTATGAATGTCAAGATGAACACCAAGAACACTTTAAAGATCATGATGAACATCAAGTATGTATTTTTGAAAAATTTTCAATAAAAGAAAACATGCAAGACACCAAACTTAGAAATTTTTAATATTTAGACACTAAGAATTCAAGAATGCATATGAAAAATAAGAAAAGACACAAAACAAGAAATTTTAAAGATCAAACAAGAAGACTTATCAAGAACAACTTGAAGATCATGAAGAACTACATGCATGAATTTTCGAAAAAAAAATTTTTTAAGGAAAAATTAAAAAAATATGCAATTGACACCAAACTTAAAATTTGACACTAGACTCAAACAAGAAACATCAAATTTTTGGTTTTTATGATTTTATTAAATTTTTTTGGTTTTTTCGAAAATTATTTTGGGAAAAACGAAAAAGAAGAAAATTTTTTTGTATTATTTTTGAAAATAAGAAATAAAAAAGCTTAAAAATAAAATAAAATTACCTAATCTGAGCAACAAGATGAACCGTCAGTTGTCCAAACTCGAACAATCCCCGGCAACGGCACCAAAAACTTGGTGCACGAAATTGCGATCATCAACAATGGTGCCAAAGACTTGGTGCTCTCAAACGTGAATCACACTTTGTCACAACTTCTCATAACTAACCAGCAAGTGCACTGGGTCGTCCAAGTAATAAACCTTACGTGAGTAAGGGTCGATCCCACGGAGATTGTCGGCCTGAAGCAAGCAATTGTCACCTTGTAAATCTCAGTCAAGCAGATTCAAATGGTTATGGTGAATTGATAATAAAAATATAAATAAAATATAAACTAGGATAGAGATACTTATGTAATTCATTGGTGAGAATTTTAAATAAGCGTATAGAGATGCTTTCGTTCCTCCTGAACCTCTACTTTCCTCCTGTCTTCATCCAATCATTCCTACTCCTTTCCATGGTAAGCTGTATGTTGGGCATCACCGTTGTCAATGGCTACATCCCGTCCTCTCTGTGAAAATGGTCCAATGCGCTGTCATTGCATGGCTAATCATCTGTCGGTTCTCGATCATGCTGGAATAGGATTTACTATCCTTTTGCGTCTGTCACTACGCCCAGCACTCGCGAGTTTGAAGCTCGTCACAGCCATCCCATCCCAGATCCTACTCGGAATACCACAGACAAGGTTTAGACTTTCCGGATCTCAGGAATGGCCGTCCATGGGTTCTAACTTATACCATGAAGATTCTAATATCTTGGACTCAGTCCTCTGTATTAGATATCTAAGAGATATTCATTCTAGCTTGTTTGCATGTAGAACGGAAGTGTTTGTCAGGCACGCGTTTGTAAGTGAGAATAATGATGAGCGTCACATAATCATCACATTCATCATGTTCTTAGGTGCGAATGAACATCTTAGAATAGGAATAAGCTTGAATTGAATAGAAAAACAATAGTACTTTGTATTAATACTTGAGGAACAGCAGAGCTCCACACCTTAATCTATGGTGTGTAGAAACTCTACCGTTGAAAATACATAAGAACAAGGTCTAGGCATGGCCGAGAGGCCAGCCTCCATGATCTCAGAACTAAACGTCCAAAGATGTAACTAAAGATGTAAATACAATAGTAAAAAGTCCTATTTATACTAAACTAGCTACTAGGGTTTACAGAAATGAGTAAATGATGCAGAAATCCACTTCCGGGGCCCACTTGGTGTGTGCTTGGGCTGAGCATTGAGCTTTATACGTGTAGAGGCTTCTCTTGGAGTTGAACGCCAGTTTGTAACCTGTTTCTGGCGTTTAACTCCAGAATGCAACATGGAACTGGCGTTGAACGCCAATTTGCATCGTCTAAACTCGGGCAAAATACGGACTATTATATATTTCTGGAAAGCCTTGGATGTCTACTTTCCAAAGCAATTGAGAGCGCACCATTTGTAGTTCTGTAGCTCCAGAAAATCCACTTTGAGTGCAGGAAAGTCAGAATCCAACAGCATTTGTAGTCCTTCCTCATAGTAGGAGTGGATTATTTCACGAGGTGGATCGAAGCAGAACCCTTGACCACTATTACAGCTCAAAGGAGTCAGAAGTTCCTTTATAGAAATATCATTGCAAGGTTTGGAGTTCTCCACTCCATTACCACCGACAATGGTACTCAATTTACCGACTCTACATTTAGAAATCTGGTAGCAAGTATGAAGATCAAGCACCAGTTCACCTTGGTAGAGCACTGACGATCGGATTTCTGCTAGTAAAGAATTTCACAATTAAATTTCCGTTGTAAGTATAGTTTCTAAACCAACTAAAATCCTTTCATACAAAAGTTTTGGTTGTCACTTAAGCAAACCCAATAAAATTGATAACCGAAGTATTGAGACCTCGGGTCGTCTCTCAAGGAATTGCAGGGAAGTATGATTTATTATTGGTTATGGAAAAAGGTATATTTTTGGGTTTTTGAAATAGGGAATAGGAAAATAAAATGGCAATAAAGTAAATTAATTATCATGAACACCATTGCAAGGTATAAGAACTGGAAATCCCATCTCAGTTATCCTTATCAGGTGTGATGAGAATTGTTTATTGCTCCCACTTAGTTAACCCTTACTAAATAAAGGAAAGTCAAGTGGACTAATTAATTTGATTCCTCAAGTCCTAGTCAACACTACAAGAGACACGCCGAATAGTGGCGGTTTTTTTAGGGATTTACGGCGGTTTTTAACCGCCGCAAAATGAAATTCCAGTGGTTCCACAAGCGTTGCCTGTTAAGGGGTGGAGATTTGATTTTGCAGCAATTTTGGAAAACCGCTGGCACAACCGCTGCAAATCAGATAATTGATTTTGCAGCGGTTGTGAAACCGCCGCTATTTTGGTAAGTGGATTTAAAAAAAATATGTGGCGGTTTTAAAACCGCCGCAGATTTGGGTGGGTTTTTTTAAAAAATGCGACGATTTTGAACCGCCGCAATTATCATACATGAGCTTAAAAAAACTGACAGTTTTAAACTAGAATATGATTTTTACAAATTCTAGCTTTCATAACCTTAAAAGGAGACTACTCTATAATAATTACATAACTTTCATGAAAATAGTACATTCCAAACAAAGGTCCTAAAACTTGAATACACATTCAAAGAGGAAATATGAACTTTGGGAAAAAGTCACATAAAGCTTGATGTTTGAAGATTCATACAGTGGTTATTCACCTTGAACTAATGCAAGCCGGTAGCTCCAAATGTGCATTATTAGCATATAGAACTTCATACTCGTGCTTTAGTTAGCAAAGACATTCAACCTTATTCTCACTGTAACTTCCGGATAAAGCTTTAACTCTGCGATATATTCTCCGGTTTCATGTATCTCTAGAAGTTCGACAATTCTCTTGTCCACCTCCCTATGAAAATCACAAAAGATCACATGACAATTATTCATAAACACACTTATTCCTTAATATTTTAGTGCTTCAAAGGAAGAAGAAAAGAATAATCATTCACATTTAAAGTAGAATAAAATGTTACCTAAGACTAGTTAGTACTCCCAATTCTAAAAGAGAAAGACTTGTGTACATCAGACAGATAGTACCTTTGAAGCTGCGCCTTGATAATGTCAACAAGATCTTGAGCTGTAACACTGAATAACAAGCAAATTTAGAAGCATAATCCATATATAGCATAAATCAATAGTTCAAAATTGCACAGAACAAGCCTCACCTTCCAAAAATTAGTTTTCCTTTACCATATTTTCGCTTCACCTTGAAAGACCCAACTGTTTAAAAAATTTGAGCAAGTTGTTGTGCCTCTTCTTTTACCTGCAGAACTAGAAACTCAGATACTGAAGAATGCATACAATAATCATATAGGAGGGGGAAAACTATACTGATAATGAAGAAGTATCAAAGTAGTTGTAAACTAATTTTTCCTCCATTAATGAACCACCCACTCTATCACTAATAAGTAATAACATCAACATCCCTGGACCCTGGTTATTTAGTGTTACAACAATATGTACCAAATAGAAGAGCAAGTACAAAAACTTGTCAACATCTACTAAGAGTTAAACAAGCACCTTTTAATGGATACAGCTAACTCACTAACCCTCCCCCGGTAAAGGACGGCTACACATACTGCAAGACAAACAGCAACCGAAACAATCACAAATATTGACGTTTTTTATGCACAAATGTTGAAATATTATAATCCAACCAAATTTGTTTGTATAAAAAGGCACAAGTTAGTGAATCAGAAAGAAAAGAAATCACATTCAACCGGCCAAAAAGCATCATGGTCAGGAAAAAAAATCCACGTCATCATCACATAGTAAAGGAAACACAAAAATAAGAGAATTCCCACCTTAATAAATGCAGGCCCAAAGAGAGTTTCCTCTGTATGAGGGACATATATCTTGTATAACTGATTCTCAAAAGCACATGACATATTGTTCCCAGTCCAGTTATGTGGAGATGGAACACAATATTCACACTTCAGATACTTTCCAGAAAAAGATACAAGAAGCCTGGCATGATGACAACCTCATTAAAACCAGAAGGATATTGGCCAGTGAAAAAGAAAATAAACTACCAAGTACAAAGATGAAACATTAAAACCACAGTAACAACGCTGAAACAGCACTTTCACATGCACCCACCACTCCACAACAAACAATTATAAACACTATGAAGACAATGTATACAGTCAATTTCAGGTTATGCAATGCCTGAATTCTTCTCAAAACACAAATCACCTGGGCTTTACATTTGGTGAGCACAAAGGATACTTCAACCTCTCTCTACCAAACCATAAAATTCCACGTCTCTCTTCTGTCATTGGTGCATACCCCAACATTGCTAAGTACACAAAAGCATAATGTCTATTGTGTAAATTATTCAGTAAGCAACTATTTCAATGTATGTTTAGACAAGGTAACTTTAATATACCGAAACTTAGGCTGCATTAAGTTACTTCCGCAAGCAACAAACTCCAGAGGTTTTCCAGCCTCAAAGTATGTGGGATGAACATAGTGAAGCCTTGGTGCCTGCATATTTACCTTGAATTTTGTCATAGAAGTTCCATCTGAAACCATGAAATATGCTGATGAATTCAAACAAATTTAAAGATTCACAAATTAGATATGATTTTTTTTAAGAAAACACTTAAATGTTACATCTCAAAAGAAATAGAAAATCCCATTACTTCTATTGGCAAAGATGGAATACACATCAAACATAGTCATTAATATTGTCACAAGGTGAAACAAAAATCATAGTATAAAATAAACTAGATAAACTTGAATACACTCTGATCTAACCTCACATATAATGCAAAAAATATGCATGCAAACATATATGCATTTAACTGAAGATTCTTCACTGATGATTGAACAATGGAATCACGACTAACCTTTCATAACGCGGAAGAACATATCATTCAGATAAATTAGTGCATTGCCTCTAGCAGATAGGAACTTTCCAGGAGCAACAAGATCGCGCACATAGTACATAGGGTCTTCCTATAACTGGTGCATAAAAGAGAATAAATTAAATTCTGGGGGGAAAAGTAAGGAAACACAAACACATCAACAATAATCAAGTCTTGCCCCAACTTGGTCAGGTTAACTATGTGAGATATGAGGCCCTCTTTTCAAAAGAAAAAAGGGAAAAGATATCTTAAACAAATTAGAGTACATGTGAGGATCAGAACCAACTCAATTTGGAAAAGAAGAGCAACCACAAGAATGAGTAAACAGACCAATATAGTTTAATATGAGAGCAGTTTACCATTAACAAAAAGCAACGCATTTGGTCTACAAACTACTAAAAATATGAGCTTAGAACATATAACATGATGAACGTCGAGTTGAATTCTTACATATATCCACATATTCTTTGGCATGGCAAGAAAAATTGTCAGGATGGTACACCTTGGGCGGATATATCCCTCAAGCTCAACAGGCATACTCGCCAACCATTGGAATATCTATAAATGCATTTAACTACTTGTTAATCAGTTACGAAAACTTAAATGGCATGTTAGGTTAACACTTTTAAATACTAAACTGTAATAATAAAGCTTAAAATACTTGGTGGCGTAGCCTTCTAGGAAATTCTGCAGGGTTCCAATCATAAAGCTTGAAAGAAATCCGACCTGTTTGGCACTACAAATGAACTTCCAATTAGCAAACAACAAAAATAATTTCTTATACCAAAGTAATAATTAAGACAACCAACAAACAGGTGTGGCAACCAACCAAAGATGAATAAGCACTCTTATTGTCACAATATGAAGGAGAGTTAGAGAGGTTGGAAGCATCTTTTCCACTATTCACTTGTGTTTCCCCAGAAGTAAGAAAAGTCATAACACTGTCATTTGTAATATTCTGCATATCAGGAGCTGAGTTCAGATTGGCAACTGGTTCATCTTCAAGATCCAGTGACGCTTCTTTTTCATTTATTTCACAACTCAAATTTGAAGAATCTGCATTATGCAAACCCAGCCAACAAGCATTCTATTATTATTATTATGAGCAGCCAATGAGCATTCTTCTAACATATAGACACGGGATTTAATGAAATAGTGGAAAAAAAGAAGTGGGGTGAAAAGGTCACAAAACCATTGGCATAGTAATACCTAAACCTTTTCCTGTTTCCCCATCATTATTTGAATCCTCATTTTGTGCAACAGGTAGAGGTTCATGAGAAGCTTCAGCTCTTGAATCTGCTGGCTTTCTTTGCCTCCTATTGTTATGGCGCTCTAACTTTCTTCTACAGCTACGTTTACCTTCATCAAAATCCGACAACACGTGAAACTTGTCAAAAAATTGACCTACAATTAGAGCATTAAATTACTATCTACAATGTCAACAAGTATCCAACAAATACAACCCAAAATCTTGTCACATACTCTACCTAGCTCATCATCAGTCATCAGATACTACTTACACAACATTTGCTACTTCCTAGCTCACAATCATACTCTAATATTTAAAATTTTACACAAAGGTGCAAATCATAGAGAATTTGACGAATACTAAGCTTCTATTCTTTCTGAAAATAACATATGTTTATCATAAGCAACTTCTTTACTCCATTTCGCATGATTTTTGACATAATCCACGCAAAAAAAATTTGTTTTATAGATATGCTAGAGCTAGACCATATTATGCCCTATTCGATACCCATATGCACCGTTTCTTATGCTTATCATGACTCGAATTGCTTCTTCAAGTAACGTGTTCCAGAATCTCCCTTCGAATTTCTATCACTTAAAAATTGCTCATGAAATTTACCTGTCCCAGAAATTTAAACCTAAAATTTGAGGTAAAGTTAAAAATAAAATTGAAAAAAAAACTTACTTGCCATACTGTTGACTGTATCTCTTGGCCTCGCCGTCGAGCATAACAGTGGCAGCATTATGTCACTAAGCGACAGATCACTATGAAAATATGTTAATAAATAATCATGTTAATATGAACGGCTTTAATTATTTCAAGCAAGTCTCTTGTCATTCCCACCCATAAGTAATATTCATAAGACAAAAGTAATTATTCATAAGCAGTTACACAGGAATGCATCACTTCAACATTATCAGTGTCAGGAAAAAAGATCACATTAAGCACAATAGTGGATGAACTAAGCATGATCAATCTTTTGATAAACTCATAACCACACCATCAATGGTACCATTCGACATACACTCATTTCAAATTAAAATAGAACAATCGAACTATAACTTTGAAAGAGGAAGTGTCACATAATTGCTTATTAAAATCTATGAAAATAAAAACTAAATCTCCTCCTCTATTCATTGAGGAAAACTAGCAAACAGTTTGTGTGCATATTCCATAAAAACATCAAAATATACAAGATAATGAGTTAGAACTATATCTAAGATTATGAGAACATAAACAGAGTCAAGGATGGTACCGTCAGCGGGTATGAACTACGCGGAAGATGATGGCGGCTGCAAACTGCATGGAGGGAGCGATGACTACAACTGTGACTGTGCGAAAGACCCCGACGCGGAGGATCACGACTACGCAAAGTGTGATCTACAGCCCACAAGACGATGACGGATTGNAGGGCAAAGGGTGCAGGGGGCTAAAAATCTCACAGCGCACAATAGGATAGACGGAAGGAGGCACCGATCAAGACAATGGAGAGGCATAGATGAACTAAGGCATGATGGCAAGGGTGTACATGGGTGGAGGAATGAAGGGTGATAGAGGATCAAGAAGGGCACAATGATGCTGCGGCTGATGAGCTTGCAATGCAAGAGTGATTGAGAGAAAGAAGACAAAACACTTTAGAGAAAACACATGAGGGTTGGGGTTTAATTGATAAAGCCAGTTGGTTTAGCATCGGGTTGACATTCAACCGCTGCCAGTTTCAGTGATTTTGCTGCACATCTCCAAACTGACGCACAATTGCCGCAACATTGCCATTTAACAGTGGTGTTTTTAAACCGCTTCTATTTACTCGCCGCAAACTTCCACTTCTGGTGTAGTGCAACTCCTGTGGAAAGATTGGCTTTAGAGGGATCCAAATCAATCAGCAAATTCCAATTTTCAATCAACAGCTGAGTTTTATAACTCAAGTGTCACCAATTACTTAACCAAAACAAGGCGGGAAAAATCTAAATTATTTATATCATAAATAGAAGAAAGCAATCATAAATCTGAAATACCTCAAATTGTATTAAATAGAAATTAAAATCTAACATGAAGAGTTCATAAGCCAATTTGGCTAAATAAGTAATTACCAAGAGAAATAGATAAACCAAAGTACTAGAATAAATAAAAGTAGAAGATAAACTAAATTAAAAGAACATTGAACTTGGAATTGAGAAGAAATTGAAAGAAGAAATCCTAAATCCTAAAACCTAAGAGAGAGGAGAGAGCCTCTCTCTCAAGAGAACTACATCTAAAACCTAAAATTATGAGTATGAATGTTGGCTTCAATGAATGATTTAATTCCCCCACTTTATAGCCTCTATTCTGTGTCTCTGGGCTTGGATTTGGGCCGAAAATGAGCCCAGAAATTGCCGGGGGCGACTTTTGCAATTTTCTGCACGTGGCGTCTATCACGCATATGCGTAGGTCACGCGTGCGCGTCATTTGGAGATTTTTCTTATCGCGCGTACGCATCAGTCACGCGTATGCGTCGCTCGTGATTTTTGCTAGGCGCGCGTTCGCGTCGTCCATGCGTGCAGGTCGCTTGTGTTCTGCGCGAGGCACGCGTCCGCGTTGTCCATGCGTGCGCGTCGCTGCCATTTCCTTCAAAACTCCATTTTGTGCGTTCCTTCCATTTTTGCATGTTTTCTTTCTGTCCTCTAAGCCATTCCTGTCCTATGAAGCCTGAAAATCCTTAACACACAGATCACATCATCAAATGGTAATAAAGGATAATTAAAATTAACAGTTTTAAGGCGTAGGAAACATGTTTTCACATATATCACAGAATAAGGAAGGAATTGTAAAATCATGCAAATTATATGAATAAGTGGGTGAAGAATTGATAAAAACACTCATTTGAGCACAAGATAAATCATAAAATAGTGGTTTATCAACCTCCCCACACTTAAACAATAGCATGTCCTCATGCTAAGCTCAAGAGAAGCTATAAAGGAGTGAAGGGGAATGGTGAAACTTATGAAATGCAACCTATCTATATGAATGCAGCTAAATGCAAAAATGTTTCTACCTACTTAGTTAAAAGTAAACAAATCTTTCAAGAACAAACATGAACTGGATTTCACTAATTCAAATTACAGAATAAAGTACAAGTAAACTTGCAGAAGAAAATAGCTCAAGAAAGCCGGGAACAAAGAATCGAGCATCGAACCCTCACCGGAAGTGTATACACTCTAATCACTTAAGTGTTTAAGGTTCGACTCTCTCAATTTTCTACTAACCTTGCTTTCTAAGGCTTGCTTTTCTTCTACCAATCAACAAAAATTTAATGCATAAATACACATATCAAGAGGTCTTTTAAGGGTTGTAATGGGGTTAGGGTCAAGGTAGGATTGTATTTGGTCAAGTGGACTAAAATCTGAATCCTTAATTAACTTAAACTTTTCCCACCTAACTTAGGACAATCCATGCAATCAAAATACAAAACCTAACTATCCATTAACCATGTTTTTCACATATTCATGCATCCTAATTTCGAGTATAGTACAAATGCATTGCTTTCACCATTTACTTTGGGGCATTTTGTCCCCTTTTATTATTTGCTCTGTTTCTTTTCTTTTTCTTATTTATTTTTCTTTTCCTTTTTTTTATATATCTATATTTTTTTCTTTTTCTTTTATTTTTCTCAATGCATATGATTAAATTATTGAATGCATGAACATGTCCTAAATATTTCTTTCATATTTTCATAAAGATATATAACACCCAATTCTTAAACCAAATATTTCCAAACCCAACTTCCCCACACTTAAATCATGAACACTCTCACTAGTCTAAGCTAACTAAGGATTCAAATTAAGGACATTATTATTTTCCGTTTAGAGTTAGTGATGAGATAAAGTAAAGAATAAAGGGGTAAAATAGGCTCAAAATTGGGTTGCAAGGGATAATGAAAGGTAAGGCCATATGGGTATGTAAGCTTAGTAAAACAAAGGCCTCAATCATATAAGTGCATGCATACATCACACCATGGAAATATAGAATTAAGCAAGACAAAGATCACAATTTTAGAGAGAAAAACACACATCAAAAATAAAATATTGGTTGATAAAATGCAACCAATCAAATAGGCTTAAAATCTCACTGGTTTTGTGTGTTCAAGCTCTAAGCCATGTTCCAGTATAATATTTCTTCAAATAAGTTTATCAAAAATTTTAAATTAAATTAGTGAAATGTTATAAAAAGTTTCTTGAAAAAGAAAATATTACTTTAACCAAGTGGTGGTAAAATATGCACAAAATCAAAAAATCATGCAATCAAACATGCAAATGCAACAATGAACTAACAAAGAAAATAAAATATTGGTGTTGAGAGGAAAATAACTAACCCACAGAAGTCGATATCGACCTCCCCACACTTAAAGATTGCACCGTTGGTGCACGAAATTGTGATCTCAATGGCTCCAACAACTTGGTACGCACAATTGTAATCTCAACTCTTTTTCACAACTTCACACAACTAACCAGCAAGTGCAATGGGTCGTCCAAGTAATAAACCTTACGTGAGTAAGGGTCGATCCCACGGAGATTGTCGGCTTGAAGCAAGCTATGGTCATCCTTGTAAATCTCAGTCAGACAGATTCAAATGGTTATAAGGTTTTGATACTTAAAATATAAATAAAACACAAAATAAAATAGAAATACTTATGTAATTCATTGGTGGGAATTTCAGATAAGCGTATGGAGATGCTTTGTTTCTTCTGAACCTCTGCTTTCTTATTGCCTTCTTCCAACCATGCGTTACCTCCTTCCATGGCAAGCTGTATGATCCTCTCGGATGAAAATAATTCCATATGCACTGTCACCGCACGGATAATCATCTGTCGGTTCCTGCTAGCATCGGAATAGGACCATTGTCCCACTTGTGCCCCACATTCGCAGGTTTGAAGCTCGTCACAATCATCCCTTCTCAGATCCTACTCGGAATACCACAGACAAGATTTAGACTTTCCGGATCCCAGGAATGGCTGCTAATAATTCTAGCCTATACCACGAAGGTTCTAATCTTAGATTAGAAACCCAAGAGATACACACTCAAGCTATTGCAGATAGAATGGACGTGGTTGTCAGGCACGCGCTCATAGGTGAGAATGATGATGAGTGTCACGGATCATCACATTCATTAGGTTGAAGTGCGAGTGGATATCTTAGAGAAGAAGTAGGCGTGAATTGAAGAGAAAAACAATAGTACTTGTATTAATTCATGAAGAACAGCAGAGCTCCACACCTAAATCTATGGAGTGTAGAAACTCCACCGTTGAAAATACATAAGTGAAAGGTCTAGGCATGGCCGTGAGGCCAGCCTCTCCAAACGTGAACATACAAGTTCCAAAAGATAAAATATTAAAAGATGAAAATACAATAGTAAAAGGTCCTATTTATAATGAACTAGTAGCCTAGGGTTTACAGAAATAAGTAAATGATGCAGAAATCCACTTTCGGAGCCCACTTGGTGTGTGCTTGGGCTGAGCATTGAAGCTTTTTCGTGCATAGGCTGTTCCTGGAGTTAAACGCCAGCTTTGGTGCCAGTTTGGGCGTTTTACGCCAGAAATTTTAGGCTGACTTTGAACGCCAGTTTGGGCCATCAAATCTCGAGCAAAGTATAGACTATTATATATTTCTGGAAAGCCCAGGATGTCTACTTTCCAACGCAATTGAGAGCGTGCCAATTGGGCTTCTGTAGCTCCAGAAAATCCACTTTGAGTGCAAGGAGGTCAGAATCCAACAGCTTCTGCAGTCCTTTTTCAGCCTCTGAATCAGATTTTTGCTCAGGTCCCTCAATTTCAGCCAGAAAATATCTAAAATCACAGAAAAACACACAAACTCAATGTAAAGTCCAGAAATGAGATTTTTATTTAAAAACTAATAATTATACACTAAAAACTAACTAAATCATACTAAAAACTACCTAAAAACAATGTTAAAAAGCGTATAAATTATCTGCTCATCACAACACCAAACTTAAATTATTGCTTGTCCCCAAGCAACTAAAAACAAAATTGGATAAAAAGAAGAGAATATACAATAAATTCCGAAAACGTCTATGAAGATCAGTCTTAATTAGATGAGCAGGGCCATTAGCTTTTTGCTTCTGAACAGTTTTGGCATCTCACTTTATCCTTTGAAGTTCAGAATGATTGGCATCTATAGAAACTCAGAATTCAGATAGTGTTATTGATTCTCCTATTTTAGTATGTTAATTCTTGAACACAGCTACTTTATGAGTCTTGGCCATGACCCTAAGCATTTTGTTTTCCAGTATTACCACTGGATACATAAATGCCATAGACACATAAATGGGTGAACCTTCTCAGATTGTGACTTAGCTTTGCTAGAGTCCCCAATTAGAGGTGTCTAGAGCTCTTAAGCACACTCTTTTTGCTTTGGACCACGACTTTAACCGCTCAGTCTCAAGCTTTTCACTTGACACCTTCACGCTACAAGCACATGGTTAGGGACGGCTTGGTTTAGCCGCTTAGGCCAGGATTTTATTCCTGTGGCCCTCCTATCCATTAATTTCCAAAGCCTTGGATCCTTTTTTGACCCTTGCCTTTTTGTTTAAAGGGCTACTGGCTTTTTCTACTTGCTTTTTCTTTTTCTTTCTTTTTATTTCTTTATTTTTTTCGCCACTTTTTTTTTCGCAAGCTTCTTCTTTTTCACTGCTTTTTCTTGCTTCAAGAATTAATTTTATGATTTTTCAGATTATCAATAACATTTCTCCTTTTCATCATTCTTTCAAGAGCCAACAATTTTAACATTCATAAACTTCACTATAAAAAATATGCACTGTTCAAGCATTCATTCAGAAAAACAAAAAGTATTGCCACCATATAAAAATAATTAAACTATTTTAAAATTCGAAATTCATGTACTTCTTTTTCTTTTTCAGGAAACATTTTTTTCCATTTAAGAGAGGTGAAGGATTCATAGGACATTCATAGCTTTAAAGCATAGACACTAAATACTAATGATCATGTAATAAAGACACAAACATGAATAAACATAGAGCATAGTAAACGAAAAACAGAAAATAAAGAGCAAGGAAATTAAAGAACGGGTTCACCTTACTGATGGCGGCTAGTTTTTCCTTTTGAAGATCTTATGGAGTGCTTGAGCTCCTCAATGTCTCTTTCTTGCCTTTGTTGCTCTTCCCTCATGGCTGTTTGATCTTCTCTAATTTCATTGAGGAGGATAGAATGCTCTTGGTGTTCCACCCTTAGTTGTCCCATGTTGGAACTTAATTCTCCTAAGGAGGTGTTGATTTGCTCCCAATAGTTTTATGGAGGAAAGTGCATCCCTTGAGGCATCTCAGGGATTTCTTGATGAGGGACTTCCTCATGCTCTTGTTGAGGTCCATAAGTTGGCTCTCTTATTTGCTCCATCCTCTTTTTAGTGATGGGCTTGTCCTCTTCAATGAGGATGTCTTCTTCTATGACAACTCCAGCTAAATTGTATAGGTGACAGATGAGATGAGGGAAGGCTAACCTTGCCAAAGTGGAGGTTTTGTCAGCCACTTTGTAGAGTTCTAGAGATATGACCTCATGAACTTCTACTTCCTCTCCAATCATGATGCTATGGGCTGAGCATTGAGCTTTACACGTGCATAGGCTGTTCCTGGAGTTAAACGCCAGCTTGGGTGCCAGTTTGGGCATTTAACTCCAATTTTGGTGCCAGTTTTGGCATTTTACGCCAGAAAGTTTTAGGCTGGCTTTGGACGCCAGTTTGGGCCATCAAATCTCGAGCAAAGTATAAACTATTATATATTGCTGGAAAGCCCAAGATGTCTACTTTCCAACGCAATTGAGAGCGTGCCAATTAGGCTTCCATAGCTCCAGAAAATCCACTTCGAGTGCAGGGAGGTCAGAATCCAACAACTTCTGCAATCCTTTTTCAGCCTCTGAATCAGATTTTTGCTCAGGTCCCTCAATTTCAGCCAGAAAATACTTGAAATCATAGAAAAACACACAAACTCATAGTAAAGTCTAGAAATGTGATTTTTATTTAAAAATTAATAATTATATACTAAAAACTAACTAAATCATACTAAAAACTACCTAAAAACAATGCTAAAAAGCGTATAAATTAACCGCTCATCAACCGTCCTCGGTGCATGTTGAGATGTGCAGGTGGACGGGTTGCTACACTGATGCTTTTCTCCAAAGAAAGTGCGTAGGAACTTGTTTGTCGCCCCATGTAAACGTTTTCTGTTTCCCTTCCTCGGTGGCCATCCTGAAAGATGAGGAAAAAGAAGAAAAGTAACCCAAAAACAAAGATAGGAAATAATTTAAAATATGGTTGGGTTAATGCCAAATGATGAGAGTCTCAATTACATGGTAGCTACAACATGCAAGTGAGAAAACAGTAGAAGCACATGGCAAATCAAGAGTGCAAAAATTTGCAACAATGGGGAAGAGAGTGTGGGTAATGTAAGAAAATATAAATTCATGTCAATGCAAAAGGGATACAGGTAACATAAAAGATTGGCAGTGACAGATAAATAATATCATCCAACAATGTAAAACAAGTCACTAAGCACCAAAATAATACCAGAAAAGAGACAACGGTTGAAAAAGAAAATTTAACACCAATGAAAAAATAATAAATTTAGAAAAAAAAATAAAAATATGCACAAAATTAAAATGCAATGGATGGAAGTATGCAAATAAATTAAGTAAAATAGAATGAAAGTGAAGAAGGATGAGAAGTTAAAGAGATGAAGAAGAAGAAAGTAAGAAAGGAAGAAGAAAGACTAAGAAAAGATAGAAGAAAGAAGAAAGAATGATAATAGAAAGATAAGTAGGATTGGAGAAGAAAAGATAGGAATTCTGGCACTGATTTGGATTGTCGCATGCGACGCGGACGCGTGGGGCATGCGTTCGCGTGGATTGGGCTATTTTCAAGTGACACGGACGCGTCAGGGACGCGTTCGCGTGGTCTGAATTGTGCTATTGGTGCGAGAGCAGCCTCGCGCACGCACAACTCTCTGTTTTAATGCGCACATTGCCAAAATTTGAACCGACGCGTGCGCGTGAGGGACGCGCACGCGTGGATGGCCCTGGAAGGGAAAATGACGCGTTCGCATCAGGGACGCGCACGCGTGATGTTGCTTGTGCTCCTAGCACCATTCCAGCACCGCACCATCACAACTTTCTGTCTAAACACATTTTTACGCCGATTTGTAGGGCACGCGTACGCGTGGAAGGTTGATTTTGCAATTTGACGTGGACGCGTCAGGGACGCGTTCACGTAGGTGTGTTTGTGCCTAAGGCACGCCTCCAGCCACGCTCCCGCGCAACTCTCTGTTTAGTTCTTCTTTGTTTCGCATGCACATATGACGTGTACGCGTCAGCGATGCTTGCGCGTCGCGTGCGAAATATTTTTTTTTGAAGTATGCAGAATGCAAAATGTAGAATGCAGATGACTATGCAGAAATTATGAATGAACACGAATGAAAATAAAATAAAATAAAACTAAGTATAAAAAAGAAAGAATATACCATGGTGGGTTGTCTCCCACCTAGCACTTTTAGTTAAAGTCCTTAAGTTGGACATTTAGTGAGTCCCTTGTTATGGTGGCTTGTGCTTGAACTCATCCAAGAATCTCCACCAACGTTTGCAATTCCAATAGCCTCCGAGGTCCCAAACTAGGCACGTAAAGCCTTAGAGCAAGTCAAAGCAGGTGTTTAGGTCCCAGGGGTGTTGATTATCAAAATGAATTCCAGGATCCCAAACCTTGCTTTTGTACCCGTCTTCTTGTTGACCATCTTTGTTCCAACCAGGTGATAAGTAATTTGAACTCTCACTGAGATACCCAAACATCTTCCGCGACCCATTCAATCGAGCTCTATACCAATCCTTGCACTTCCAATTGGAGCATGGAATCGTATTAAACCTTGGGTGCCAACTCCTATTACTAACCATCTCCCGCTTACTCTTAAAGCCACAAAGAGCTCTAAGCTGGCCATCGGTTTCAAGCAAACCGTATTCAAGTGGAAAGGTAAAGATAAAGGCTAAGGATTTTACCCACTTGAAGTTTGTATTGGGTGGTAATGGCCTTGGGAGAGGTGTTTCCAGTGGTCTTTCAAACTTCACTTCCTTGTACTCTTCTGTGAATTCTGCCACTTCCTTGCAAACCTCTTCAACTGCAACCACGTCTTGATCAAAGTCTTCGAATTCTTCCTCATCACTCAAGTCATAAGTTGGAGGTTGAGAAAAATCTACCTCCACATCATCTTCATATTCACTTGGGGAAGATTCGTCAAGCTCAAGGAGTTCAAATTCGGATGCAACTTCATCATCAGGAGAGCTTGATTCATGATCATCATTATCAAGGAAACTTGCTTCTTGATCTGTTCCGTCCAGTTCTTCATAAGATACATGCTTTGGGTGTTGTGCACTATCCTCCTTAGCATCGATTGCAAATTTCTTGGCAAAATTATCTACAATTCTTGATTCTTATGGAGATTCAGCGTCTCCTAAGTCTTCAACCAATTCTTCTTCTTCGATAATTGTAGCTTCCTCTACTTGTTCCAGTACAAAGTCATGCCCCTTACTGTCCTTTGGAGTTTCTAGTATCTCCTTCAGGCTGCGATCTTCATTAGATTCTCCGCATGAAGCCATGGGAGTTCCTTGAGTGTCCGAACGTCGGGAAGCCAATTGATTTATCGCTTACTCCAACTGATGAAGGGTTGCATGAAATTGATCTACTGTTTCCTTGAGACGAGCTTGTGATTCTTGGGTCGATGGATATGGACATGGTGCATATGGAAGTGGTGGTTCTTGGGAGTAATTGGATTGGAATTGGGGTGGATAAAGGTTAGGGTCATATGGTGGTGAATGGTTGTAGTTAGCTTGTGAGTATGGTGGTTCAAAGCTATGTTGAGGAGGTGGTTTATGGGCATATGATGGGGCTTGTTGGTAGCTACAAGGGGGTCCACCATATCTATCATCTTGGTACGCATCTCGGAATGGCTCTTGACCATAGTAATTTGATGGAGGTGGTTTGTCACGAAAGGGTCCATGATGAGCGGATAATTTATACGCTTTTGGCATTGTTTTTAGTATGTTTTTAGTAGAATCTAGTTACTTTTAGGGATGTTTTTATTAGTTTTTATGCTAAATTTACATTTCTGGACTTTACTATGAGTTTGTGTGTTTTTCTGTGATTTCAGGTATTTTCTGGCTGAAATTGAGGGACTTGAGCAAAAATTAGATTCAGAGGTTGAAGAAGGACTGCTGATGCTGTTGGATTCTGACCTCCCTGCACTCAAAGTGGATTTTCTGGAGCTACAGAACTCAAAATGGCGCGCTTCTAATTGCATTGGAAAGTAGACATCCAGGGATTTCCAGCAATGTATAATAGTCTATACTTTGAACGAGTTTAGATGACGTAAAAGGGCGTTGAACACCAGTTCTACGCTGCTGTCTGGAGTTAAACGCCAGAAACAAGTCACAAACCAGAGTTGAACGCCAGAAATACGTTACAACCTGGCGTTCAACTCCAGAAAGAGCCTCTGCACGTGTAACATTCAAGTTCAGCCCAAGCACACACCAAGTGGGCCGCGGAAGTGGATTAATGCATCAATTACTTACTTCTGTAAACCCTAGTAGCTAGTTTATTATAAATAGGACTTTTTACTATTGTATTAGACATCTTTGGATCATCTTTGGATTATATTTTGATCCTATTGATCACATTTGGGGGCTGGCCATTCGGCCATGCCAGGACCTTTCACTTATGTATTTTCAACGGTAGAGTTTCTGCACTCCATAGATTAAGGTGTGGAGCTCTGCTGTTCCTCAAAGATTAATGCAAAGTACTACTGTTTTCTATTTAATTCAACTTGTTCCGCTTCTAAGATATTCATTCGCACTTCAACCTGAATGTGATGAACGTGACAATCATCATCATTCCCTATGAACGCGTGCCTGACAACCACCTCCGTTCTACCTCATATTGAATGAGTATCTCTTGGATCTCTTAATCAGAATCTTCATGGTGTAAGCTAGATTGATGGCGGCATTCATGAGAGTCTGGAAAGTCTAAACCTTGTCTGTGGTATTCCGAGTAGGACTCTGGGATTGAATGACTGTGACGAGCTTCAAACTCGCGAGTACTGGGCGTAGTGACAGACGCAAAAGGAGGGTGAATCCTATTCCAGTATGATCGAGAACCTCAGATGATTAGCCGTGCTGTGACAGAGCATTTGGACCATTTTCACAAGAGGATAGGATGCAGCCATTGGCAAGGGTGACGCCTCCAGACGATTAGCCATGCAGTGACAGCGCATCGGACCATTTTCCTGAGAGGATCAAAAGTAGCCATTGACAACGGTGATGTCCTTACATAAAGCCAGCCATAGAAAGGAGTAAGACTGATTGGATGAAGACAGCAGGAAAAGCAGAAGTTTAGAGGGACGAAAGCATCTCCATGCATTTATCAGAAATTCTCACCAAGGATTTACGTAAGTATTTCTATCCCTATTTTATTATTAATATTCGAAAACTCCATAACCATTCTATATCCGCCTGACTGAGATTTACAAGATGACCAAAGCTTGCTTCATACCAACAATCTCAGTGGGATCGACCCTTACTCGCGTAAGGTTTATTACTTGGACGACCCAGTGCACTTGCTGGTTAGTTGTGCAAAGTTGTGATAACAAGTTGAGATTACAATTGAGCGTACCATGTTGATGGCGCCATTGATTATCACAATTTCGTACACCAAGTTTTTGGTGTCGTTGCCGGGGATTGTTCGAGTTTAGACAATTGACGGTTCATATTGTTGCTCAGATTAGGTAATTTTCTTTTTGTTTTATTTTCAAAAAATTTAAAAAAAAATCTTTCAAAAATTTCTCCTTTGTTATCGTAAAAAATTTTAAAATAAAAATATTTTCAAAAATATATTTTTCTTCAGAATTTTTAAGAATGAATTCTAGTGTTTCATGAAGCATGTTGAAGCCTGGCTGGCTGTAAAGCCATGTCTAATCCTTCTGGGTAGGGAATGTCAGGCGTGTCATGTTTGAGTTACATACTAATGCTTGGCTGGCTATTCAGCCATGCCTGACCCTTTGATTGAAGCTTTAGACTAAAGAGCATAAGATTCCTAGAATTCATATTAAAAATTTTGGAATCCTTATTTTTCTTTTTCAAAATGATTGCATGTTTTCTTTGCATATAAAAATTTTCAAAAATATGTTCTTGATGTTCATCATGATCTTCATAGTGTTCTTGGTGTTCATCTTGACATTCATAGTATTCTTGCATGCATTCATTGTTTTGATCCATAACTTTCATGCATTGCATCATTTTTCTTGTTTCTCTCTCTCATCATAAAAAAATTCAAAAAAAAATATCTTTCCTTTTTTCTCTCTCATAAATTCGAAAATTAGATTTGACTTTTTCAAAAATTTTTAAAATCTGGTTGTTTTTATGAGTCAAATCAAATTTTCAATTTAAAAATCTCATCTTTTTTCAAAATCTTTTTCAAAAATCAAATCTTTTTCATTTTTTCTTATTTACTTTCGAAAATTATAAAAATATTTTTCAAAAACCTTTTTCTTATCATTATCTCTTAATTTTCGAAAATAATATCACCAATTAATGTTTTGATTAAAAAATTTCAAGTTTGTTACTTGCTTGTTAAGAAAGATTCAAACTTTAAGTTCTAGAATCATATCCTGTGATTTATTGTGAATCAAGTCATTAATTGTGATTTTAAAAATCAAATCTTTTTCAAAACTAATTTCAATCGTATCTTTTCAAAAATATCCTCTTATCTTATCTTTTTCAAAAATTTGATTTCAAAATATCTTTTCTAACTTCCTAACTTCTTATCTTTTCAAAATTTATTTCAACTAACTAACTAACTTTTTGTTTGTTTCTTATCTTTTTCAAAAGCTTATGATCCTGAAAACCCTGCAATAGCAGAGGTAAATTATATGGGTGAACCTTATGGAAACACCTATAACCCATCATGGAGAAATCATCCAAATTTCTCATGGAAGAATCAAAAGCCTCAACAAGGCTTTAATAATGGTGGAAGAAATAGGTTTAACAACACCAAACCTTTTCCATCATACACTCAGCAACAGACAGAGAACTCTGAACAAAATACCTCTAATTTAGCAAACTTAGTCTCTGATCTATCTAAGGCCATTGTGAGTTTCATGAATGAAACAAGGTCATCCATTAGAAATTTGGAGGCACAAGTGGGCCAGCTAAGTAAAAGGATCACTGAAATCCCTCCTAGTACTCTCCCAAGCAATACAGAAGAAAATCCAAAAGGAGAGTGCAAGGCCATTGAATTAATCACCATGGCTGAACCTGTCAAGGAAGGAGAGGACGTGAATCCCAAGGAGGAAGACCTCCTAAGACGTCTAGTGATCAATAAGGAGCTTCCCTTTGAGGAACCAAAGGAATCTGAGACTCATCTAGAGACCATAGAGATTCCATTAAACCTCCTTATTCCATTCATGAGCTCTGATGAGTATTCCTCTTCTGAAGAGGATGAGGATGTTACTGAAGAGTAAGCTGCCAAGTTTCTTGGTGCAATCATGAAGCTGAATGCCAAATTATTTGGTATTGAGACTTGGGAAGATGAACCTCCCTTGTTCACCAATGAACTAAGTGATCTGGATCAACTGAGATTGCCTAAGAAGAAACAGGATCCTGGAAAGTTCTTAATACCTTGAACCATAGGCACCATGACCTTTGAGAAGGCTCTGTGTGACCTTGGTTCAGGGATAAACCTCATGCCCCTCTCTGTAATAGAGAAATTGGGAATCTATGGGGTGCAAGCCACTAAAATCTCATTAGAGATGGTAGACAATTCAAGAAAACAGGCTTATGGACAAGTAGAGGACGTGTTAGTAAAGGTTGAAGGCCTTTACATCCCTGCTGATCTCATAGTCTTGGATACAGGGAAGAATGTGAAAAATCACACCCTGGAGGAAGACCTTACTGGCGTTTAAACGCCAGTAAAAAGCATCTGGCTGGCGTTCAACGCCAGAACAGAGCATGTTCTGGCGCTGAACGCCCAAAATGGGCAGCATCTGGGCGTTTGAACGCCAGAATTGCACCCTGGAGAAGAGCTGGCGCTGAACGCCCAGAACAAGCATGGTTCTGGCGTTCAACGCCAGAAATGGGCAACAAATGGGCGTTCAACGCCCAGAACAAGCACCAATCTGGCGCTGAACGCCAGAGTTGTGTGCAAGGGCATTTTGCATGCCTAATTTGGTGCAAGGTTGTAAATCCTTGAACACCTCAGGATCTGTGGACCCCACAGAATCACCTCAGGATCTGTGGACCCCACAGGATCCCCACCTACCTCCACTCACTTCTTCTCACCCCTCTTTCACACAATCCCATAAACACTCTTCTCCAAAACTCTTCACCAATCACCTCAATCTCTCTTCCCTATCACCACTTCACCACTCACATCCATCCACTCTTCCCCATAAACCTACCTCATAAACTCCACCTACCTTCAAAATTCAAAATCAATTTCCCACCCAAAACCCACCCTTATGGCCGAACCTTACCCCCCTTCCCTATATAAAGCCCTCCATTTTTCTTCATTTTCACACAACACAACCCTCTCTTCTCTTCTTAGCCGAAACACAACCCCTTCTCCCTCTCCTCTATTTCTTCTTCTTCTTCATCTACTCTTCCTTTTCTTGCTCGAGGGCGAGCAATTTTCTAAGTTTGGTGTGGTAAAAGCATAAGCTTTTTATTTTTCCATTACCATTGATGGCACCTAAGACCGGAGAATCCTCTAGAAAAGAGAAAGGGAAGACAAAAGCTTCCACCTCCCATCTTATTTTCCATCTATGTTAATCAGCTGGAGCTTTCATAGAAGGAGACATTCCCATTGAGGAAGAGAAGCCCATCACTAAGAAAAGGATGGAGCAAGCAAGAGAGCCCATTCATGGAGCTCAAGAGGCGCAGGAAGCTCATCACCATGAGATCCCGGAGATGCCTCAAATGCATTTTCCTCCACAAAACTATTGGGAGCAAATCAACACCTCCCTAGGAGAATTAAGTTCCAACATGGGACAATTAAGGGTGGAACATCAAGAGCACTCTATCATCCTTCATGAAATAAGAGAAGATCAAAAAGCAATGAGGGAGGAGCAACAAAGACAAGGAAGAGACATAGAAGAGCTCAAGGACATCATTGGTTCCTCAAGAAGGAAACGCCACCATCACTAAGGTGGACTCATTCCTTGTTCATACTTTCTCTGTTTTTCGTTTTCTCTATGTTAAGTGCTTCATGATCATTAGTATTTAGTAACTTTCTCTTAAAGTTATGAATGTCCTATGAATCCATCACCTCTCTTAAATGAAAACTGTTTTAATTCAAAAGAACAAGAAGTACATGAGTTTTGAGTTT
>NC_029787.2:85324391-85343517 GCF_000816755.2 Arachis ipaensis
TTTTTAGTATGTTTTTAGTAGAATCTAGTTACTTTTAGGGATGTTTTCATTAGTTTTTGTGTTAAATTCACATTTCTGGACTTTGCTATGAGTTTGTGTGTTTTTCTGTGATTTTAGGTATTTTCTGGCTGAAATTGAGGGACTTGAGCAAAAATCAGATTCAGAGGTTGAAGAAGGACTGCTGATGCTGTTGGATTCTGACCTCCTTGCACTCAAAGTGGATATTCTGGCGCTACAGAACTCAAAATGGCGCGCTTCTAATTGCGTTGAAAAGTAGACATCCAGTGCTTTCCAGCAATGTATAATAGTCCATACTTTGAACGAGTTTAGATGATGTAAAAGGGCGTTGAACGCCAGTTCTACGCTGCTGTCTGGAGTTAAACGCCAGAAACAAGTCACAAACCAGAGTTGAACGCCAGAAATACGTTACAACCTTGCGTTCAACTCCAGAAAGAGCCTCTGCACGTGTAACATTCAAGCTCAGCCCAAGCACATACATAGTGGGCCCCGGAAGTGGATTTATGCATCAATTACTTACTTCTGTAAACCCTAGTAGCTAGTTTATTATAAATAGGACTTTTTACTATTGTATTAGACATCTTTGGATTATATTTTGATCCTATTGATCACATTTGGGGGCTGGCCATTCGGCCATGCCTGGACCTTTCACTTATGTATTTTCAACGGTAGAGTTTCTGCACTCCATAGATTAAGGTGTGGAGCTCTGCTGTTCCTCAAAGATTAATGCAAAGTACTACTGTTTTCTATTCAATTCAACTTGTTCCGCTTCTAAGATATTCATTCGCACTTCAACCTGAATGTGATGAACGTGACAATCATCATCATTCCCTATGAACGCGTGCCTGACAACCACTTCCGTTCTACCTCAGATTGAATGAGTATCTCTTGGATCTCTTAATCAGAATCTTCGTGGTGTAAGCTAGATTGATGGCGGCATTCATGAGAGTCTGGAAAGTCTAAACCTTGTCTGTGGTATTCCGAGTAGGACTCTGGGATTGAATGACTGTGACGAGCTTCAAACTCGCGAGTACTGGGCGTAGTGACAGACGCAAAAAGAGGGTGATTCCTATTCCAGTATGATCGAGAACCTCAGATGATTAGCCGTGCTGTGACAGAGCCTTTGGACTATTTTCACAGGAGGATAGGATGCAGCCATTGGCAAGGGTGACGCCTCCAGACGATTAGCCATGCAGTGACAGCGCATCGGACCATTTTCCAGAGAGGATCAAAAGTAGCCATTGACAACGGTGATGTCCTTACATAAAGCCAGCCATAGAAAGGAGTAAGACTGATTGGATGAAGACAGCAGGAGAAGCAGAAGTTTAGAGGGACGAAAGCATCTCCATGCATTTATCTGAAATTCTCACCAAGGATTTACGTAAGTATTTCTATCCTTATTTTATTATTAATATTCGAAAACTCCATAACCATTCTATATCCGCCTAACTGAGATTTACAAGATGACCATAGCTTGCTTCATACCAACAATCTCCGTGGGATCGACCCTTACTCGCGTAAGGTTTATTACTTGGACGACCCAATGCACTTGCTGGTTAGTTGTGCGAAGTTGTGATAACAAGTTGAGATTACAATTGAGCGTACCATGTTGATGGCGCCATTGATGATCACAATTTCCTGCACCAAGTTTTTGGCGCCGTTGCCGGGGATTGTTCGAGTTTAGACAACTGACGGTTCATATTGTTGCTCAGATTAGGTAATTTTCTTTTTGTTTTATTTTCAAAAAATTTTTTAAAAAAAAAATCTTTCAAAAATTTCTCCTTTGTTATCGAAAAAAATTTTAAAATAAAAATGTTTTCAAAAACATATTTTTCTTCAGAATTTTTAAGAATGAATTCTAGTGTTTCATGAAGCATGTTGAAGCTTGGCTAGCTGTAAAGCCATGTCTAATCCTTCTGGGTAGGGAATGTCAGGCGTGTCATGTCTGAGTTACATACTAAAGCTTGGCTGGCTATTAAGCCATGCCTGACCCTTTGATTGGAGCTTTAGACTAAAGTGCATAAGATTCCTGGAATTCATATTAAAAATTTTGGAATCCTTATTTTTCTTTTTCAAAATGATTTTCGAAAAAATTAAAAGAAAATACAAAAAAATCATAAAATCATAAAAATCAAAAAAATATTTTGTATTTCTTGTTTGAGTCTTGAGTCAGATTTAAAGTTTGGTGTCAATTGCATATTCATCTTGCATTTTTTGAAAATTCATGCATTCATAGTATTCTTCATGATCTTCAAGTTGTTCTTAGTAAGTCTTCTTGTTTGATCTTGATGTTTTCATGTTGTGGAAAGAGGAGAACTGATCCTTCAATTAAATGAGGACAACCTTGTGTTTAAAACCCAAGGATCTCTCTCTGTACCATTGGAGACGAAGCATAAAAAGCTTCTCTCACTGCAGAGTCAGCCAGAGCCCCCACAGTCAAACTTTAAGTTTGGTGTTGGGAGGCCACAACCAAACTCTAAGTTTGGTGTTGAACTCCCATATCCAAACTCCAAGTTTGGTGTTGGGGAGTCTCAACAATACTCTGAACATCTGTGAGGCTCCATGAGAGCCCACTGTCAAGCTATTGACATTAAAGAAGCGCTTGTTGGGAGGCAACCCAATTTTTATCTAATTCTATTTTTCTTGTTCTTTCATGTTTTATTAGGTTCATGATCATGTGGAGTCACAAAATAAATATAAAAATTGAAAACGGAATCAAAAACAGCGAAAGAAAAATCACACCCTGGAGGAAGACCTTACTGGCGTTTAAACGCCAGTAAGAAGCATCTGGCTGGCGTTCAACGCCAGAACAGAGCATGGTTCTGGTGCTGAATGTTCAACACCCAGAACAAGCACCAATCTGGCGCTGAACGCCCAGAGTTGTGTGCAAGGGCATTTTTCATGCCTAATTTGGTGCAAGGTTGTAAATCCTTGAACACCTCAGGATCTGTGGACCCCACAGGATCACCTCAGGATCTGTGGACCCCACAGGATCCCCACCTACCTCCACTCACTTCTTCTCACCCCTCTTTCACACAATCCCATAAACACTCTTCTCCAAAACTCTTCACCAATCACCTCAATCTCTCTTCCCTATCACCACTTCACCACTCACATCCATCCACTCTTCCCCATAAACTTACCTTATAAACTCCACCTACCTTCAAAATTCAAAATCAATTTCCCACCCAAAACCCACCCTTATGGCCGAACCTTACCCCCCTCCCTTCCCTATATAAAGCCCTCCATTTTTCTTCATTTTCACACAACACAACCCTTTCTTCTCTTCTTAGCCGAAACACAACCCATTCTCCCTCTCCTCTATTTCTTCTTCTTCTTCATCTACTCTTCCTTTTCTTGCTCGAGGGCGAGCAATTTTCTAAGTTTGGTGTGGTAAAAGCATAAGCTTATTATTTTTCCATTACCATTGATGGCACCTAAGACCGGAGAATCCTCTATTGCACTCAAAGTGGATTTTCTGGAGCTACAGAACTTAAAATGGCGCGCTTCTAATTGCGTGAGAAAGTAGACATCCAGGGCTTTCCATCAATATATAATAGTCTATACTTTGAACGAGTTTAGACGACGTAAAAGGGTGTTGAACGCCAGTTCTACGCTGTCGTCTGGAGTTAAACGCCAGAAACAAGTCACAAACCAGAGTTGAACGCCAGAAATACGTTACAACCTGGCGTTCAACTCCAGAAAGAGCCTCTGCACGTGTAACATTCAAGCTCAGCCCAAGCACATACCTAATAGGACCTGGAAGTGGATTTATGCATCAATTACTTACTTCTGTAAACCCTAGTAGCTAGTTTATTATAAATAGGACTTTTTACTATTGTATTAGACATCTTTGGATCATCTTTGGATTATATTTTGATCCTATTGATCATGTTTGGGGGCTGGCCATTCGGCCATGCCTGGACCTTTCACTTATGTATTTTCAACGGTAGAGTTTCTGCACTCCATAGATTAAGGTGTGGAGCTCTGCTGTTCCTCAAAGATTAATGCAAAGTACTACTGTTTTCTATTCAATTCAACTTGTTCCACTTCTAAGATATTCATTCGCACTTCAACCTGAATGTGATGAATGTGACAATCATCATCATTCCCTATGAACGCGTGCCTGACAACCACTTCCGTTCTACCTCAGATTGAATGAGTATCTCTTGGATCTCTTAATCAGAATCTTCGTGGTGTAAGCTAGATTGATGGCACCATTCATGAGAGTCCAGAAAGTCTAAACCTTGTCTGTGGTATTCCGAGTAGGACTCTGGGATTGAATGACTGTGACGAGCTTCAAACTCGCGAGTACTGGGCGTAGTGACAATATTCGAAAACTCCATAACCATTCTATATCCGCCTGACTGAGATTTACAAGATGACCATAGCTTGCTTCATACCAACAATCTCCGTGGGATCGACCCTTACTCGCGTAAGGTTTATTACTTGAACAACCCAGTGCACTTGCTGGTTAGTTGTGCGAAGTTGTGATAACAAGTTGAGATTACAATTGAGCGTACCATGTTGATGGCGCCATTGATGATCACAATTTCGTGCACCAGTCCACCATAACTATTGTCTTGGTATGCATCGTAGAATGGTCGTTGTCCATGGTATCTTGGAAAGTGTTGTTGCCGAAAGGGTTGATCAGATCCTCGTGGCTCCTTCCATCTTTGATTGTTTTGACCTTGATGCATGTTCCTATTATATCTTCCATTCCTTACAACAACATTGGAACTAAACTTAAATCCAGAGGGGTGAGAACTCATAGTAGCTAATAAAAATTAAAAACAAAAATAAAAACAATTAAGCAAAAGAAAATATTTACAATAACCAATAATAAGGCAAACAATTGTAATTCCCCGGCAACGGCGCCATTTTTGACGATCAGATTTCTGCTAGTAAAGAATTTCACAATTAAATTCCCGTTGTAAGTATAGTTTCTAAACAAACTAAAATCCTTTCGTACAAAAGTTTTGGTTGTCACTTAAGCAAACCCAATAAAATTGATAACCGAAGTATTGAGACATCGGGTCGTCTCTCAAGGAATTACAGGGAAGTATGATTTATTATTGGTTATGGAAAAATATATATTTTTGGGTTTTTGAAATAGGGAACAGGAAAATAAACTGGCAATAAAGTAAATTAATTATCATGAACACCATTGCAAGGTATAAGAACTGGAAATCCCATCCCAGTTATCCTTATCAGGTGTGATGAGAATTATTTATTGCTCCCACTTAGTTAACCCTTACTAAATAAAGGAAAGTCAAGTGGACTAATTAATTTGATTCCTCAAGTCCTAGTCAACTCCTGTGGAAAGACTGGCTTTAGAGGGATCCAAATCAATCAGTAAATTCTAATTTTCAATCAACAGCTGAGTTTGATAACTCAAGTATCACCAATTACTTAACCAAAGCAAAGGGGGAAAAATCTAAATTATTTATATCATAAATAGAAGAAAGCAATCATAAATCTGAAATACCTCAAATTGCATTAAATAGAAATTAAAATCTAACATGAAGAGTTCATAAGCCAATTTGGCTAAATAAGTAATTACCAAGAGAAATAGATAAACCAAAGTACTAGAATAAATAAAAGTAGAAGATAAACTAAATTAAAGGAACATTGAACCTGGAATTGAGAACAAATTGAAAGAAGAAATCCTAAATCCTAAAACCTAAGAGAGAGGAGAGAGCCTCTCTCTCAAGAGAACTACATCTAAAACCTAAAATTATGAGTATGAATGTTGGCTTCAATGAATAATTTTATTCCCCCACTTTATAGCCTCTATTTGATGCCAGGGCATTTTGGCCAATTTCACTGACCTTTTATTTATGGTTTTAAGGTAGTTTCATGCATTTTCTTAGGAAATAAGCAAGTTTTTGGTAAATAGTCACTTACATCTTGATTCAAGTAAACATTGTGAATTTTACATGATTTCATGAGAATTATGCATGAATTAAAGGACAAATTGAATGATGGATGTCTCATAACTTGGATTAGAGCTTTGATGCACTTTATTGCTTGATTTCAGGACAAAGGAAGCAAGGAAGAACCATGTTAGTAGCCATGTCAGTCTAGCTAACGTGACCACTAACGTGGAATGAAGGCTAGCTTGCAACATTAATGAGAAAAGTGATTGCCAATAATTTACTTTTTCGCCATTTAATTTCCTGCAATTCTCAACTCACTTTCTGCTTAGCTCAACTAGAACATTCTTCCAATTAAAGTTGCTTGACCAATCAATCCCTGTGGGATTCGACCTCACTCTACTGTGAATTTTTACTTGATGACAATTCGGTATACTTGCCGAGGGAGATTTGTTAAGGGACAAGTTTCCGTGCATCAAGTTTATGGCGCCGTTGCCGGGGATTGATTTTGTATCAATAATGATTAAATTGGTGGATAACTAGATTGAGCATTTGTTTTTATTTTGTTTGATTTAAGTTCAGTTGAGTAATTTACTTTCAGTGTAGCTATTTTCTCCCCTTTCCCCTACCCATTTTCTTAGTTGTTTACAATTCAGTCACTAACCCACTAACTGTTTGATATATTGCATCACTCACACTAACAGCATTTCTGTAGAAATTACTGTCTGCATCTATCTTTCTTGCTTTTGCCTTGTTGGTTGTATGACAGGTAGAAGAAGCGGGGCTTCAACTTCCTTTGATTCTGAACCTGAGAGGACCTTCCTTAGATTAAGGAGGGAAGCAAGAGGAAAGAGAGTAGTTGGTGCTGAGGAAGAGGAAGAGTATTTTGAACCAGACATGGAGGAGAATATGGAGAACCATCATGAAAAAGAGGCTCACAACCATGGCAGAGAAGGTCCAGTGCATCAGGTTGGACAAGATAGAAGAGTTCTGGGTTCTTACATCAACCCAAACCCAGAAAACTGTGGAAGTAGCATCCAAAGGCCAACTGATGGGACGCAGAAGCTGGTGAATTAAAAATTTATTAAAATGGTTACGTTGCAAGTATAGTTCTTAACTCACCGAAAATCTTCCTATCAATTTAGAAATATGTCACAGAGAGTTTAAATTAAAATTACTGGGAGTTTTAAGTCCCAGGTCGTCTCCCAACGAGTTGCAGAAAAGTGTGCTGTTTTATTAATCAGATGTTCCAAGAAGTTGAGCTAAGTATATTGGAATTTAAATTAAGGGATTTTAAATAATATAAATAAAAGCCTTGACTGGGAATTGATTTGTTAGAATCTCTATCATTGATGGAGTGATTTTTAAGATTGATTTATAATTAACGGTTACTCTGTTTGGTTATCCTTTACTAGGTAAGGGAAAGTCAAACAAGTTGGAATGCCAGATCTGTTCACAAGTTGCAACCCACTTAGTTCAAAGGGATTGGCGTTGGTGACAGCATAGCAATCCAACATTTAACCCAACTACAAATTTTTTTCAATCCTTCCAACTCAAGATTTCCTTTTAATCAACTCCCCATCAAGTAAGGAAACTACTCACGCATTGTAAATAAAGAATCCATAGCACATGAAAGGGAATTAAAAGAAGACATGATTATTGGAATTGAAATTGAATTAAAAGAAATAATCCTTGCATTAAATAATCATAAAAGTATCTGAATGACAAAATTGAACAAAACAAAGAACATGGAAGAATAAAACCAAGTTAAGAAAACAAACTAGAATGATGAAGTCTTGACGAGGAAATAACTCTTCTCAATGTTCTAATGCTCAGATCAATTCAAAATTAGAATCCTAAAAACTTAGAGAGAAAAACCTAAGAGAGTAAAACTAGATCTCAAACTACTGAATGAATATCTGTGTTGTTTCTGCATATTCTCTGACTCTAGTCTGCTGTTCTGGGCCGAAAACTGGGCCGAAATAAGGTCCAAAATCGCCCCCAGTGAATTCTGCAGATTATGCAGATCACACATGTCACGCGATCACGTCATCCATGCAGATGCGTCGCTTGCGCTTTTTCCTCTCCACGCGTTCGCGTCGTCCACGCTACCGCGTCGCTTGCACTTTCCAATCCGCGCGGCCGCGTAAGCCATGCGGCCGCGTCGCTGCGATTTGCTCTCCTTTGCGCGGTCGCGTGAGCCATGCGACCGCGTCATTTCTCGTTGGTTATCTCCTCAAATTCTTGTGTTCCTTCCATTTTTGCTAGCTCACGCGACCGCGTCATTTCTCGTTGGTTATCTCCTCAAATTCTTGTGTTCCTTCCATTTTTGCTAGCTTCCTTTCCACTCTCCAACTCATTCATGCCCTATAAAGTCTGAAACACTTAACACATAGATCACGGCATCGAATGGAATAAAGGAGAATTAAAAATAAATAATTAAAGTCTCTAGGAAGCAGTTTTCAAACATGTAATAAATTCAGGGAGGAAATCTAAATGCATGCTAATTTAATGAATAAGTGGGTAAGGATCATGATAAAACCACACAATTAAACACAATATAAACCATAAAATAGTGGTTTATCAACCTCCCCACACTTAAACATTAGCATGTCCTCATGCTTAATTGAAGGAGATAAGGAAATAAGTATGAACATGTAGAAACTCATGAAATGCAATGCAAACCTATATACATATAAATAAATGCAACTATATGATTCTTGTCCACTTGATCAAAAGTAAATAATCCCTTCAAAACAATTACAAATCAAATTCCACTAATTCTATCATTATACAATAAAATGGATAAAAGCGCAAGAAGATAGCTCATGAAAGCAGGGAACATGAAAATTCAAGTATTGAACCCTAACTGATAATGTATGTACGCTCTAATCTCTAGTGTATAGGGTGATCACTCTATTCTTCTCTAGTCATGTTTTTTAACTTTTGTTTTTCTCCTAACCAATCAACAACAGTTAATATACCAATGCAAACATCATGAGGTCTTTTCAGGGTTGTAATGGGGCCAAGGTGCAGATAAGGGTGTACATATGGCTAAGTGAGCTTTATAAATTGAATCTTTAATTAACCTAAGCTCTCACCTAATATACATATATTCTATATACTTTTAAATTCATGCCTAGCTACCCATAATTCCTTTTTTCAACCCATACTCATGTTTCAACTTTGTATTTTAATTCTATCATATGTGCATTGATCTTTGAATTCTGAATTTAACATTGGGGTAATTTTGTCCCCTTATTTATTTGTTTATCATCTTTTTTTTTTTTTTTGAATTGAAATAAATAAAGCTTATCAACGCACATAGATTTTTTATTCTTATAGTTTCACATGAATAGGTATCCAAATTCCCTTTAAATTTTCATGACACATCCCCTTAACAACTTTTGTTCCCACAATTTCCCATACTTAACTAGCACACACAATTCTCTCTTAAGCTAACCAAAGATTCAATTTGGGATATGCAATTATTTTTCAGCTTAAGGTTAGTAATGTGGTAAAATATAGAACAAATGGGGTTTTAAAGGCTCAAAGTGGTTAACAAAGGTAATTGAAAAGGGTAGGCTTGATTTGGATAAGTGAGTTTAACAAATAATGGCCTCAATCATGTGCAAGCATGTAAATATAATAAATATTGGACATATAAGATAAAACAAAATATAGATTACAATCATAGAGAAGTAAACACACAAAAATAAAATAATTATGGTTAAATAATGTAACCATACATAAAGGCTCAAATCTTTCACAGGTTGTGTGTTCTTTAGCTCAAACATCATGTTCCAAATACAACTCAAGCAAATTTATCATAAAAGTTTTGAAAAATTAGTGAAATTTTATTCCAAAGATAGATTTTTAAAAGAAACTTATTGTCTTTTTAATCAAGTAGAACATGCATGCAACTATTCTAACCTATGCAATTTATTCTATTTTATAAAGGAAAGAAAATCTAACTAAAATATCCTAATTATTGGTGCACAGAGAAGATAAATTACCTCCGGAAGTCAGGTACTGACCGACCTCCCCACACTTAAGGCTATGCACCGTCCTCGGTGCCATCTGTCAGGAACAGGGGTGGGCTGGTAGCAGTATCTCCACAGTCGGGACTATCATGGCTCCCGGTGCTGGTAAAAGAAGTGGAGTCCGGAGTGTCTGAGTCCTTGAATTTGCCCATGATCAGTTCCTTGAGGTATGTGAATCGGCGCTCTCTCATCTTAGCTTTCTGTTCATGCCGATCCAACTTTTCAAGTATCTGCTGGAGCAATTTCTCAGTTGTAGATGCTTGTGGTATTGAAGAAGGAATATCTTCAACTGGCTCAGTAGGCTGGCTTGTAGTGGCTGCTGAAAGTCTGAGGTATTTCCCGTTAGGGACATATTGATCATCCCGTGGAAGCATGGCTTTGGTGTCCCCAGCTCTGTAGGAGACCCCGGCTGCTGAAACAAGATCTGAGACCAGGGCGGGAAATGGTAGGTTGCCCGCGATTTGTACATGCTCCATAGCATTCCGGATGTGTCTTGAGAGATTCAGAGGCTGGTCTGTAAGGATACACCATAGTAGAACAGCCATGTTTGCAGTGAAGGAGGACTCATGAGTGCTCGGAAAGACGTAATGGGACATGATCTGTGCCCATACGCGAGCCTCCAAGGTAAGTACGGAAGCCAAGATTCCTGGGAGGATAAGAAGGTATTCATTGTTATAGTTCCTTTCTGCTAGGATAGGGAACATCTGCTCACAGTAGCGATTCAGAAATCGCGTAGCATCCCTTGCTGGAAAGGCTTTCTCCTTTTCGTCAACCTTTATTATCCGCTTAACTCTTTTTGTTGAGGGCTTGACTGTGGTTGAAGAAGGCTCTGCCACTAATGCTCTTTTAGTTCCTCTTCTTGTTGGTGGTTTGGAAGTAGCTTTCTCTTTTCCTTTCTTGGTGGCCATCCTGAAAGAAGGGAAGAGAAAGGAAATTAAATTCAAAGAGATAGAGCAAAGAAGAGGGTATTGTAAGTGATAGTCAATGCACAATAAAGATAAATGGCATTAACACATGGTCCGGATTACATGTGAAAAGCTCATCAATGGAAATATAGCAAGTGCATGTAGGACAATGGAATGCAAGAGGTTTATTGGCATGCAGGCAAAGGCATGAGTAGCATATATCAAACATTCAATGTCCAATTTAGATTACCATTTGTAACAAACTAGCCGTTACATTTGTATTGACAATTAAATTTAATTAATAAAATATGAAAGAGAATTTGTGAAAAGCAAGCATTGCATATTAGAGTAAAATAATGTGAAGAAGTGCATAATGCCATATGGGCTTTTTCACAAACACATAGCATGCATGTAGAATAAGCTCTTGAAAGTATGAATTTGAACATGCAAGCAATCCCTTAAAAAAATTAATATATATGATTGTCAAACAAATTTATAACAAACCATAAGCATATAAAGATAAATAATGACTCACATAAATAGATAACACCAAGTAAAAAGGAAAAGAAAAAGAAAATAAAAATATATATAATATAAGAGGAATGATGGAAGAGAGAAGAAGGAAGAAGAAGGTAAAACCTTGTTAATGGTGGTGAGAGAGATAGAGAGTGAAAGGTGAGATAGAAATGGGAAGGAAGAAGGAAGAGATAAGGAGGGAAAAGAAAAAATAGGATTTGGAGGAAAGAAAGATAAGATAATTTGGCAATTTAGGTTGAGCTGTGCAGTGCATGCGACGCGGCCGCGGAAGGCACGCGTTTGCGTGGTTGCGCTCCAGGTAAGGTGATGCGATCGCGTCGGTCACGCGGTCGTGTGACCGATGTTGCGCTGCTGGCACGAGTTCAGCCTCGCTCCAGCACAACTCTCTGTTCGATTCATTTTAATTGCCAAAATTGGGTGACGCGATCGCGTGGGTCACGCGATCGCATGAGTGTGCGTGATAAAATGGGTGACGCGGCCGCGTCAGCAACGCGGTCGCGTGACAAGGGTTGTGCTTCCAGCACCAATCCAGCATCACTCTCGCACAGAATGCGACTGTGCACCCTTTTACGTTGAAAGCTCAGGGCACGCGGTCGCGTGGGAGGCCATGATTCCATGCGACGCGGTCGGGTCAGTGATGCGGTCGCGTGGGGTAATTTGTGCCATTGGCACGACTCCAGCGCTGCTCCTGCGTAACTTTCTGTTCATTTTTTATTTTTCTTTACTCCCCCTGCCACGCGGACGTGTCGCTGGTGCGATCGCGTCACTCGGCGAAAATATTTTTTTTTTAAGGAAAGATAAAGACATGTAATTGAAAGAGCATGAAGGCACTAATAAAGAGAAGAGTTATTAAAGAAGAAAAACTAAAAGTGAAGAAAAGAACGATCATACCGCGGTGGGTTGTCTCCCACCAAGCACTTTACTTTTACATCCGTAAGTTGGACGCTCCAATAGCTCAATCTGCTACGATGTGGGGGTCTTCTAAGTGGAAGATCTCAAGCTCCTTATTTTTCTGCACCTTCTCACCATGGTATAGCTTTAGGCGGTGTCCATTAACCTTAATAAGTTCAGATCTTGAAGGATGGCTTAGGTGATAAACTCTGTACGGTTCAGCCTTCTCTATTCTGTATGGACCTTCCCATTTTGATCTCAACTTACTGGGCATGAGCCTCAGTCGAGATTTGTAAAGGAGAACAAAATCTCCAGGTTGGAACTCTCTCTTCTTGATGTTTTGATCATGCACAGCTTTCATCTTTTCCTTGTATATTCTGGAGTTCTCATAAGCCTCCAGGCGAGGGTTCTCCAGTTCCTGCAGTTGCAACTTTCTTTCAGCTCCAGCATTCTCAATTCCCATGTTGCACTCCTTAACTGCCCAGAAGGCTCTGTGTTCTATTTCATCTGGGAGATGACAAGCTTTTCCATAAACCAAGCGGAAGGGACTCATCCCAATGGGTGTCTTGTATGCTTTTCTGTATAACCACAGTGCATCTTGTAGTCTGGTACTCTAGTCTTTTCTATGAGGCTTTACTATCTTTTGCAAGATACGCTTAATTTCTCTGTTTGACACCTCGGCTTGCCCATTAGTTTGGGGATGGTAAGCTGTTGCAACTTTATGGATTATTCCATGCTTCTTCATCAATCCTGTTAGTCTCTTGTTACAAAAATGGGTGCCTTGATCGCTCACGATTGCTCGTGGTGATCCAAAGCGGCATATAATATGGTTTCTCACAAAGGAAACAATAGTGTTAGCATCATCAGTGCGGGTAGGAATTGCTTCCACCCATTTGGAAACATAATCCACAGCTAACAATATATAAAAATATCCACTAGAATTTGGAAATGGACCCATGAAGTCAATGCCCCAAACATCAAAAATTTCACAGAAAAGCATATATTGTTGAGGCATCTCATCCCTCTTGGATATGTTACCAAATTTCTGGCATGGGTGACAAGATTTACAAAACTCAGCAGCGTCTCTAAAAAGAGTAGGCCACCAAAATCCACAGTATAAGATCTTTCTAGCTGTTCGTTGAGGGCCAAAATGTCCTCCACTCTCAGATGAGTGACAGGCCTCTAAAATAGACTGGAATTCTGATTAAGGCACACAACGTCTAATTATCTGGTCAGCGCCACATCTCCATAAATATGGGTCATCCCATATATAATATTTAGACTCACTTTTCAGCTTGTCTCTTTGATGTTTAGAAAGATGTGGAGGAAATGTGTGGCTAACTAAATAATTAGCAATAGGTGCATACCAAGGGACTACCTCAGATACTGCTTGTAGGTTATTAAAAGGAAAATTATCATCTATAGGAGTAGAATCATCCTTAATATGTTCAAGGCGACTCAAGTGGTCTGCTACTAAATTTTGATTACCACTCCTATCCTTTATTTCTAAATCAAATTCTTGTAACAGCAGTATCCAACATATAAGTCTTGGTTTGGATTCCTTTTTAGCTAATAGATACTTTAGAGCTGCATGGTCCGAATACACTACTACTCTAGTACCAAGTAAATAAGCCCGGAATTTATCCAGAGCAAAAACAATAGCAAGTAGCTCTTTCTTAGTAGTAGTATAATTAGACTGGGCAGTGTCTAAAGTCTTAGACGCATAGGCAATAACAAAAGGATCCTTACCTTCACGCTGAGCCAGCGCTGCTCCTACTGCATGGTTGGAAGCATCGCACATGATTTCAAACGGCTGGCTCCAGTCGGGTCCTCTCACAATTGGGGCTTGAGTTAGAGCAATCTTCAGCTTATCGAATGCTTGTTTGCAATCCTCACTGAACTCGAACTCAATGTCCTTCTGCAGTAATCTAGATAAGGGAAGTGCTACCTTACTAAAGTCCTTAATAAATCTCCTGTAGAAACCTGCATGGCCAAGGAACGAACGGACTTCCCTCACAGAAGAGGGGTAAGGTAAACTAGAAATAACATTCACCTTTGCTGGGTCTACAGAAATGCCATTATTAGATACCACATGTCCTAATACAATCCCTTGCTTTACCATAAAGTGGCATTTTTTGAAATTCAATACAAGGTTTGTATTAACACATCTATCTAATACTCTAGATAATCCATCTAAGCAAAGGTTAAAAGAATCACCATAAACGCTAAAATCGTCCATAAAAACTTCCATACAGTCTTCAATAAGATTAGAGAAAAGACTCATCATGCACCTTTGGAAGGTGGCTGGTGCATTGCACAAGCCAAAGGGCATTCTCTTATAAGCATAAGTCCCAAAAGGACACATAAAAGTAGTCTTTTCCTGATCCTCAGGAGCTATATGAATCTGGAAATAACATGTGTAACCATCTAAAAAGTAATAATGTGACTTACCTGACAGGCAATCCAGCATTTGATCAATGAATGGAAGTGGGTAGTGATCCTTACGAGTAGCTTGGTTGAGGCGCCTGTAATCAATGCAGACTCTCCAAGCATTCTGAACTCTAGTTGCTATGAGCTCTCCATGCTCATTCTTCACTGTAGTGACTCCGGACTTCTTGGGCACCACTTGTACTGGGCTTACCCATTCACTGTCTGAAATGGGATATATGATACCGGCCTCCAATAGTCTGGTCACCTCCTTTTTGACAACTTCCAAGATGGTGGGATTCAATCTCCTTTGGGGTTGACGGACAGGTCTTGCTCCCTCTTCCAAAAATATTTTGTGCTCGCATACTTGAGGGTTAATTCCCACTATGTCTGCCAAACTCCACCCAATTGCCTTCTTATGCTTCCTTAGCACATCAAGTAACTGCTCTTCTTGTTGAGAAGTCAGTTCTCTTGCAATAATAACCGGAAGCTTCTGCTCATCCTCAAGATAAGCATATTTGAGATGTGGAGGGAGGGGTTTCAATTCTAACTTTTGATCATGGGTAGGCTCTGGATTATCTGGGGCTTGTGAAAATGGCGAAGTGTCCTCATTGTCAGTTAAGAGGGCCCCCACACTTGGACCTTGTCCAGTGTGCCTCTCTTCAAACTCTTCTTTTTGAACTTCAGCCACACTTTCGTCTATGACATCACACTGGAAGATAGAACGATCTTCTGGGGGGTTGTCAATGACTCCATTCAGATTGAAGATCACTATGCGGCCATCTATTTCAAAAGAGTATGTTCCTGAAAAAGCATACAATTTGAGTTTTGATGTCTTCAGGAATGGTCTTCCAAGTAGGATCGATGATGGCTTATCTGAATCATTACGAGGCATCTCCAAGATATAAAAATCAGTGAGAAATGTGAGCCCTTTAATATTCACCAAAACATCTTCAGCAACTCCAGCTACTGTAATAATGCTTTTATTTGCTAACACAAAACGAGCTGCCGACCTTTTTAAGGGAGGGAGCCTTAAAACATCATATATAGACAANCGGTTGGGAGGGGATTCCAGTGGTGCTTGAAGGTTGGTTGCTGGAATTTTGTGTTGAACCAAGCTGTGTCATAAAAGCTTGCAGAGTAGTGGAAATCTCTCAAGTGCTTGATAGGCTCTTGAGCAGGTAGGCCATGAAACTTGGGCATCAAATTTAACAGTGCGGTATTTATTTCAAAATCCGTAGCTACCGCTGGATGATGCGCTTGAAACGGTTGCATTGTAAAATCAGGAGCTCCTTCCTCCTGAATGGTGACTCTTCTAGCTGCCATGTTTTCTGTACATAAAACAACCAAATCAGTAGAACGGGGGCTGGTTTCTTCCTCAGATTCACTTTCAGATCCGCCCTCAGAGCGGGCTAACCTACGCTGTTCTCGCTTTATTCGTGAAATTGTTCTTTCAATTTCAGGATCGAATATTAGCAAGCGCGGATCAGGAAGTGAACGTGTCATTTGACGGAAGAAACATGCAAATAAATAAATTCTAATTAATAAAAAATGCAAAATAAATAAATTCTAATTAATAAAATTAGCACTCTATTGCAACTCCCCGGCAACGGCGCCAAAAATTGATGGGACGCAGAAGCTGGTGAATTAAAAATTTATTAAAATGGTTACGTTGCAAGTATAGTTCTTAACTCACCGAAAATCTGCCTATCAATTTAGAAATATGTCACAGAGAGTTTAAATTAAAATTACTGGGAGTTTTAAGTCCCAGGTCGTCTCCCAACGAGTTGCAGAAAAGTGTGCTGTTTTATTAATCAAATGTTCCAAGAAGTTGAGCTAAGTAAATTGGAATTTAAATTGAGGGATTTTAAATAATATAAATAAAAGCCTTGACTGAGAATTGATTTGTTAGAATCTCTATCATTGATGGAGTGATTTTTAAGATTGATTTATAATTAACGGTTACTCTGTTTGGTTATCCTTTACTAGGTAAGGGAAAGTCAAACAAGTTGGAATGCCAGATCTGTTCACAAGTTGTAACCCACTTAGTTCAAAGGGATTGGCGTTGGTGACAGGATAGCAATCCAACATTTAACCCAACTACAAATTTTTTTTCAATCCTTCCAACTCAAGAGTTCCTTTTAATCAACTCCCCATCAAGTAAGGAAACTACTCACGCATTGTAAATAAAGAATCCATAGCACATGAAAGGGAATTAAAAGAAGACATGATTATTGGAATTGAAATTGAATTAAAAAGAAATAATCCTTACATTAAATAATCATAAAAGTATCTGAATGACAAAATTGAACAAAACAAAGAACATGGAAGAATAAAACCAAGTTAAGAAAACAAACTAGAATGATGAAGTCTGGATGAGGAAATAACTCTTCTCAATGTTCTAATGCTCAGATCAATTCAAAATTAGAATCCTAAAAACTTAGAGAGAAAAATCTAAGAGAGTAAAACTAGATCTCAAACTACTGAATGAATGTCTGTGTTGTTTCTGCATATTCTCTGACTCTAGTCTGCTGTTCCGGGCCGAAAACTGGGCCGAAATAAGGTCCAAAATTGCCCCCAGCGAATTCTGCAGATTATGCAGATCGCACATGTCACGCGATCGCGTTATCCATGCGGACGCGTTGCTTGCGCTTTTTCCTCTCCACGCGTTCGCGTCGTCCACGCTACCACGTCGCTTGCGCTTTTCAATCCGCGCGGCCGCGCAAGCCATGCGGCCGCGTCGCTGCGATTTGCTCTCCTTCGCGCGGTCGCGTGAGCCATACGACCGCGTCATTTCTCGTTGGTTATCTCCTCAAATTCTTGTGTTCCTTCCATTTTTTCTAGCTTCCTTTCCACTCTCCAACTCATTCATGCCCTATAAAGTCTGAAACACTTAACACACAGATCACGGCATCGAATGGAATAAAAGAGAATTAAAAATAAATAATTAAAGTCTCTAGGAAGCAGTTTTCAAACATGTAATAAATTCAGGGAGGAAATCTAAATGCATGCTAATTTAATGAATAAGTGGGTAAGGATCATGATAAAACCACACAATATAAACCATAAAATAGTGGTTTATCACCAACCATACATGCCAACAACTTTGAACTAAAGCCACAACTCATCACCCTTATTCAGAACAATTGTTCATTCGGAGGAAGTGTCCAAGAAGACCCCAATCAACATCTAACCACCTTCCTGAGGATATGCGATACTGTGAAGTCTAATGGTGTTCATCCTGACACCTATAGACTACTTCTATTTCCCTTCTCGCTCAAGGAAAAAGCATCTAAATGGCTGAAATCCTTTCCAAAGGAGAGTTTAGCAACCTGGGAAGATGTGGTGAACAAGTTCTTGGCAAGATTCTATCCTCCTCAACGGATCAACAGGTTGAGAGCTGAGGTACAAACATTCAGGCAGCAGGATGGTGAGACTCTATATGAAGCGTGGGAGAGGTTTAAAGACTTGACAAGAAGATGCCCGCCAGATATGTTCAATGAATGGGTGCAGTTGCACATTTTCTATGAAGGCCTTTCGTATGAATCAAAGAAGGTAGTAGACCACTCATCCGTGGGATCTCTGAACAAGAAGAAGACCATTGAAGAAGTCATAGATGTCATTGAGACTGTAGCAGAGAATGACTACTTCTATGCTTCTGAAAGAGGCAACACTAGAGGAGTGATGGAGCTGAACAATGTGGATGCACTGCTAGCTCAAAACAAGATGATTACCAAGTAATTAGCTGACCTCACCAAGAAGATGGAGAGGAATCAAGTAGCAGCAATCACCACTTCAGCAGCAACCCAAGAAGGAGTGAATGAAGAAGTAGAGGGTGATCAGGAACAAGCCAACTACATTAGGAATTCACCTAGGCAGAATCATGACCCATACTCCAAAATGTATAATCCTGGTTAGAGGAACCACCCAAACTTTGGGTGGGAAAATCAACAAGACCAAGGCCAAGATCAGAGATGCAATAACCCCAACAACAATGCAACTCAACAACACTCCACACAGAGGTCATACCAACACCCACCCAACAACACCTCTCAACATCCATACCAAAGTCAAAATGGCCCTTCTCATCCTTCCAATCTCAACTCTCCATCATTGGAAGAAAGACTATCAAGGATTGAGACTCTACTTGAAGGCGTATGCAAGGAGATTCAAGATAACAAGGTGTTCAAAGAGGAGGTGCGAGCCAATATCAAGAATCAGGGAGACACCATCAAGAGGCTGGAATTTCAAGTGGGATACCTATCTGAGAAGATTCCCAAACCTACTGATAGCTTCCCAAGTGACACAGAGAAAAATCCAAGAGGTGAAGCAAAGAAAGTCAGATGAGAAGATTGCAAGATGGTTACTATAAGTGATAAGGAGACTGAGGAAGAGCTGAACAAACCATCAGAACAACCTGAAGATACAT
>NC_029787.2:85343557-85343674 GCF_000816755.2 Arachis ipaensis
AAGAAACCACCAGAAGGAGCTGCTGAGACTCTATGCACCCTTTCCCCAATTACTCAATGGTGGTGTTGAGAAGAGAATATGCTCAAGGTTCAAGGTTTTATTTGCATCCCTCCATGT
>NC_029787.2:85351779-85364615 GCF_000816755.2 Arachis ipaensis
AGAGCAATGGTGGGAGAAACAAGCATTGAGGCACAAGCTGTACACTCAGGAATTGCTTTGGGTGATGAACAAAATAATCAGTAGCTGTCACAGCTAAAGGAAACTCAAGTGGAGCCAAAACCACTAGAATCATATGGGACCAACAACAAAATCCCCCTAGGAAAAGAGACCACAAAGAGCAGGATAACAGCACAAGAAACAAAGAAGAAGATACTAAGGAGATGGAGGAACAAAAAAATTCCTACAGAAGATTTCTCTCCAGGGGATAAAGTGATCTAGCTTACTTCCTAGATATCCCACCTCATCTCCCCACCATCCCATCTTAGTTACCTAAGGTTTTCACCATCAACAAAGTTCTCTCCCTAGAACATATAGAGATCATTGATGAAGCCAATGGATATAGGTTTACTGCAAGAGGGGAAGATCTGAAGCATTACCAACCACCATGACAAAGGCATAACGTCAAGCTATTGACGCTAAAGAAGCGCTTCATGGGAGGCAACCCATGTTTTACATGCTTTTAAAGTAGTTAATAAAGCAAGGTTCATGAATTTCAAATCAACTTCGACATGCACTTGAATGAGCCCTTTTGTGCAACATATAGTGAAGAACAAGTTTGGTGTTCAGGGCACACTAAGAGAACATAAATGTAACCCATATCATGTCACTCTTAGAGCCTTGAACAAATCTTTTACACCACATAGCACCAAACTAAGTTTGGTGTCGCCAACGTTGCATACATGGATATTCAGTTAGTCAGTTGGTTTGCACTCATGAACAGCACTTAGTAGTTAGAAACAAAAACTTTAAAAAGTAGTTATTCTCTTCTTTCTAAATTTTTCCGCCACTTTCCACAAGTTTTCTTTTAATCACATTTCTTTTATTTTGTAGGAGAATTGATGGGACAATTGAAGGGTTCGGCCACCACAAAAAGAGAAGACTATACATGTGTCTCCAACGGGATTGCATTGGGAATTGTTGCCATGCAACATTGGAAGAAGAACAAGCTTAGAAACTGAACCAACACCATCATAAAGTTGATGATCCTTGTGCTCATCCCATGCTAAACCCCATCCGTCCATCACACAACCACCCCATCAATCCACACCTTTCATTCACTCATCACTTTCCTATATAAGTGATTCCTAGTCCGTACTTCCCTTCACATTCCAGCAACCATTTCTTCAAACTTCTCACTCTCGAAGTACAATTCTTTAAGCTACATCCTATCCAAACCTAACCAAATTCCACCACTTATCCACAACCCCTCAACATTTTCACACATCAACTCTTACTCATGGCATCATCAAGCTCTAAAAGAAGAAAGGGGAAGGAGCCTATGGAGCAACACCCCTTTGATGAAAAGAAGTTTAGAACTTTTTACCATGCACTTCAATTTGGATGGATGGCTGATAAGGAGATCATATATGAGCTAGGCTTTCAAGTCAAGAAAACTGAGTGCCCCGAAATCACAGAGAAGGTAGAAAAGAGAAGATGGGAGCTCCTCACCGATCCAGTCACCGCGAGGATAAATACAACGCTCGTAAGAGAGTTTTACGCAAACGCAGTGAGGTATGATAGGAAAGAGGAATCTTATATAAGCTTTGTGAGAGGAGTAACTGTGGATTTTAGTCCCATGAGCATCATGAGGGTGTTGAAGCTACGAACCATACCATTCGAGGAAGAAAGCTATCAATCTCGAATAGATGGTAGTCCTAATTATGACCAAATTATGAAAGATATCTGCGTACAAGGAGCGGATTGGGTGAGAGATCCCAATGGAAAGCCCAAATTCATAAAAAGAGGTGAACTCACCCCTAAAGCAAAGGGGTGGTTCGAAATTGTAAGGAGATCCATCCTCCCTGCCGGAAACAATTCAAAGGTGAATCTTAAGAGAGCAACAATGGTGCAATGTATACTTAAAGGGGGAGAGATCAAGGTGCATGAACTCATAGCCCAAGGCATTAGGAAGATGGCTGAGAAAAGTGATTCTGGGGGAAGGTTAGGCTATCCCAGCACCATTTTCCGCCTGTGTGACAAGGCAGGGGTGGTGTTCGAAGATGAAAATCCCGAATGGATAAAAGTTGGTATCCCAATTATTGTCTGGCGTATGCATGCTGTTGCATCTCCCCTACCCCAACGAAGGATAAGAAAGAGGCCAGTGCACCAAGTGGTAGAAGGACAGAACCTAGAGGAGCAAGCCCCTTTGGACATGCACCAACTACAGGAAGCCATTGATGGTTTATCTAGACAATACTTGGAAAATCAAGGGGCACAGAAAGAGCTTCACCTACAGTTGATAAACCGTCAAGAAGAGTCACTATCTAGATGGATGAATCAACAAGGGGAGTGGCAAAGACAATTGATGGAGCAGCAACTGGAGCAAGGAAAACAATGGGGAGAATCCTTCCACAGGTTGGAACAAAGGCAGGATCAACAACAAGAAGCCATCCAAAAGCTAATCAACATCCAAGCACATCAAGGTGCACACATACATGAAATGCATCGGAAACAATTAGAACAGGCAGAACTCTTCGACGAACACAGGGCATTTTCAGAAGGAGTTTACATGAGCCAGACTGGACACCAGGTGAACACTCAAGCCAGGCTCAGATACTTAGTCGGACAACTGCCTATACTACATCTGGGAATCATAAGCTATGAAGAAGTGAAGGATGAATTAGCACGAGACGAAAGAGAGAGGGTAGAAAAGAGTCATGAATCAGTAAGGAAGGCACTTGAAGATTGGGAAAAAGCTAGACTGGCCCGTATGCAAGGAAGCACAAGTGGACACAAAGAGGACAAACAAGAAGGAGAGCGCAAACAACCCCATGAGTAAAAGGTGGTGGAGTTCCCTCACTGTCCCATCTTTTTCAAGTTTTAAATAAGGAAAATCATGTATGAAATAGAACATGCTTCCATAGTAGCTTAGGAATTTTCAATTCTGTCTTTAAGTTTGCTTTTACCTAGGTCTATGCTTGCTAGTCAAATTGCCTGCCTTCCTTTTCATCTTGCTTATTGTATGCTTGTCCTTTTAAGTCCAATAAAAAGAGATTTATGAAAGACCAGAGTGATGTTCAAGTTGTGGAGTAGGTCCTTAAATTTGTGGTGTAGTAATCACTTAGCTAAGTTGGTTCACCAACAAGGTGGGAAGGCAAATATCTGTCCTGAATCACATACTTGAAACACACCCCATGAGACTAGCTAAATAATAAGATCCTAATAAGAAAAGGGAAAAGAACAATAAGAGTTGAAAAAGAAAGAAAAGTTAATAAAGAATAAGGCTAGGCACCAAGGGCTTGCAACTTGAGGGATGTGTCTGTGGTGCTCTTGTACCAAGGATCTGCTTGGATGAATAAGTTCTTAGGAGTGCTTCATCACTTGGTAACTTGGGTTAACTAACCCGGGATTATCAACTGAAAATCCACTATCAAGAGCAACCTTGCTACAGAACATTTAGTAACCCAAAGAGGTGCTGGACACCAAGACCTCAAGGAAAGAAAATAACAAACCATGTGCCTGTAGTGTGCATGTATGGGGGAGAGAGACTTGATGGAGTAAGTCCTTAGAGGTGTTTCAACACCTAGCACCTTGAACCAACTGGTTCAGGAGTGTTGGTTGAAAGCTTATCTTAAAGAGTCGCCCCCTCACAGAACACTTAGCCTAAGGATGAAATAAACCTTGGAAAGACAAAGGGATCAATAAAAAAAAGTCTCAAAGGGTGCAATCAAGTGAGTATTCCAAGGCATGATAAAGGTCTGGAAGCCAGTAAAGGAATGAACCTAAGTTGCTATGCATGAAACCTCATAAAACCAAGAACATGACTTCCACAATAATGATTCATTCATCATTCTCTTGTTCCAGTACTTGCTTAGGGACAAGAAAGCTTTAAGTTTGGTGTTGTGATGCCAGGGCATTTTGGCCAGTTTCACTGACCTTTTCTTTATGGTTTTAAGGTAGTTTCATGCATTTTCTTAGGAAATAAGCAAGTTTTGGGTAAATAATCACTCACATCTTAATTCAAGCAAACATTGTGAATTTTACATGATTTCATGAGAATTATGCATGAATTAAAGGACAAATTGAATGATGCATGTCTCATAACTTAGATTAGAGCTTTGATGCACTTTATTGCTTGATTTCAGGACAAAGGAAGCAAGGAAGAACCACGTTAGTAGCCACCTTAGTCTAGCTAACGTGACCACTAACGTGGAATAAAGGCTAGCTTGCAACGTTAATGAGAAAAGTGATTGCCAATAACGCCCTCGAAGCCATCATAGCCCACGTTAATTGGATTGAGCCACTATGAGCCACGTTAGTTGCCACGTTAATTACATTAACGTGGAAGCTAACATGGAGAAGAGTGATGATGAGCCAATGACACACCCCTTCCATAGAGGCACCCCAAAGATGTATTGGTAAAGATTCTCTTCAAGAAAAGAAACCGCGTTGTAAGTATAGCTCTACCAACAATAATCCTCGGGGGTCAAATTTAAAAGAGGGACTTGGTTGTTACAAGTTCAACCCCAATAGAAATAACCGAAGTATTCAACCTCGGGTCGTCTCACGAAGAATGGGCAATCATGTGCTTCGACATTGGTTAGAAATCCGGGGTTGTGAGTTATAAGCATGAAAATAAATGGGAATCCTAACAAACAAGTAATCTCAAAATGCAATAATTAATTCAATCAACTAGACAAAACATAAGCACCTTAAATGAATAAACAACATTCCACTTAATTCCATTATGTCCCAAACAAGAAACTACAACTAAAGTAATTGGTTGAGAAAGTTGATTTTCAAGTATGAATAATAAAGGTAACTCTTGGCTAGGCTCAGGAATTGGGGTCACCATCCTTGTCTAACAACTATACCTTGACAATTATAAGGAACCAAGCTCATTAAGTCTACTCTCAAGTCTTAAGTACGTGATATCTACTCCTAGACTTGAAGTACGTCAAATGGCCCTGATCACATCAACCCATAAGTCCCAACCTACCTACTAATTAGATTAGTAGTGGGCTGGCGTCAATGAGTATCAAATTGACCACCTAGGGCTCCCGAATCATCAAATCCATTAGACCCAATGACTCAAGTTTACGCAATTCCCTTGACTTAGGCCAAGAGTGAAAAAGAACTACTCCATAATCAAAGTAAACAATTCATCAAACACTTGGTAAGCACTAATAAAAGACATGTTCAAAATAGCAATTAAATTGAGTTCTACAAATACCCACTAACAATTATCAACATGTAATCATCCAAACAATAAAGCTAAGCATAGAAATCATCAATGTAACATCAACAAGTCAAGATTCACAACATTCATGAAATGGGTATAAAATGAGAATTGATAAGAATTCATAGACTATACTATCACAAGATATAAGCAAAATTGTAACAAGGAATTCAAATTGAACAATTAAAACTAGTAATTAACAAGATTCAAGTCACAAATCAACAAGGGAAGATCAAATTAAAACTAGATCTAGAAAGGAACAAGGGTTTCTCTCTCTAGAATAACCAAAGAACCCCAAAAACTACTAAAAATTGTGTCCTAGTGTAAAATGAGTGATTCCCCCTTTCCCCTAGCATCCTTGGGTCTTTTTCCATGCAGAAGCAGCTTGAAATTGGGCCTAATGAGCCTCAGAAATCGCCAGGCACGATTTCCTTTAATGAGGTCACGTGCAGCCTTCCACGCGTGCGCGCGCGCCGATTGCTCTTACGATCTATGCGTGCGCGCCAAGTGCATGTGCGCGTTGATAATATTCTCCTGATTCACGCGGATGCGTCCATCCTCGCGCGCCGCTTCCAGCCAATCCCATCCACGCGTGCGCGTGGAGTGCGCGAGCGTGCCGATGCTGCTTTTCCAAAGATCTCAATTCTTCATGTTCCTCCCTTTTGTACATGCTTTCTCCCTCTCTTCCAAGTCATTCCTACCCTATAATTCCTAAAATTACTCAACAAATACATCACGACATCGAATGGCAATAGAAGAGGATTAAAATATGGCAATTTTAAGGCAAAATAAGCACGTTTTACATCATAGAGCAATATTGGGAAGTGAACACATAACCATGCTATTTTATTGAATAAATGTGAGAAAAGGTGATAAAATCCCTCAAAATAAGCACAAGATAAACCACAAAATCGGGGTTTATCAAATCTCCCCACACTTAAACCAAGCATGTCCTCATGCTTAAAATAAAAAGAAAAGACCAAGGATCATGGTGAAAAAGGGTTTATGAAATGCAAACTAACTAAGTGGATGTGTGCAACTAATGTAAAATCATCTATATACTTGGTCAAAAGTGATTCTATCCTTCAAGAATACATGTGAGCATATAAGGTGAAAATGGTATGCAATTCATGAGTTCTACCAAATTGAATATCACTAAAGAGTGCATACAACTTGCTGAACGAACGCTTGTGAAAGCCGGGAACAAGCATTGAGCATCGAACCCTCACCGGAAGTGTATCCGCTCTATTCGCTCAAGTGTCTAGGGTTCGTCACTCAATCTCCTCCTAATCATGCTTTCCAAGATTTGTCTTTCATCTAATCAATCAACAATTACTTAATACATGCTTACAAGTATCATGAGGTCTTATTCATGGGTTGTAACGGGGCTAGGGTGAAGGTAAGGATGTATATGGCCAAGTGGGTTCAAAATTTGAGTCCTTGATCAACCTAGGATCCACTAGACACATAGAACAACCTATACAACTACAATATATTCCTAGCTACCCTTTAGTTTTACCCTTTTTGCATACTCGTGCATCTTTTTCAATTCACATCCGTATGCGTTGTTTTTATTACTTTATCTTGGGGCGTCTTTGTCCCCTTCATTGCTTTCTCTCTCTTTTTTTTTATTTTTTTAAGCATATATATATATCCCCTTTTCTTGTTCTATTTAAGAACAAGAGGATTTATCAAAGGCTCAAAATTGGTTAGCAATGGTAGATATAAGAGTTAAGGCTATTTGGGAAAAGTGACTTTTAAAATGATGGCCTCAATCATGTAAATGCATTCATACATAAAGCAATGGACATATAGAATTAGACAAAGCAAGGATCACACTCATAGAGAGAGGGATATGCACACAAGAATGGAAATAATGGTTAAAAGATGTAACCATGCCATAGGCTCAAAATTTTCATGCTTGTGTTCTTGACTCAATTACTATGTTCTAAAATACATTCTTAAAGCAAGTTTACTGCAAAAAAAAATTTTTTTTTTTGGTAGGTCACCCAGAACACAGTTTCTTAGAAAGAAAGTTATTGTTTTGACCAGGTAACTCTATAGAAACTAACCATCATGCAAAGAGTATTTACAAGCAAGACTAACTACACATGCAATATATAAACAGAGAAAAATAAATCCATGGGTATTGAGGAGAAGAGAGTGTTACCCATGGAGATCGGTCAGACGACCTCCCCACACTTTAGAATTTGGCACGGTCCTCCGTGCTACGAATGATATGCAAGGGACGGTCGGGACCGGAGCCTTCACTATCCCCTTCATCAGAACTCCCATCAGTTGGGTTCGAGGTGGATGTGAATATTTCGGGTTCCTCCATGCTAGGGGCAACAAAACCCAGAAGTGTCTTGATGTAAGTATAGCGGCGGTGGTTGCGCCACTCATATCTATCAAGCTTTCGGTGAAGATCTTCTATCCTTTGATGTGTGGATCGCAGTGGTGGTGATGATGAGCTAGAAGGAAAAAGAAGTGGCGGGGCCATGTCGAGGCTTGGTTTGTTCATGGGAAGGTGTAAGTATTTTCCACTTGGGACTACATCGCCCTTAGCCGGAATCATAATCCTCTTATCTTTGGCTTCCCAAGAAACACCCGTAGCAGCAATTAAGTCAGACACCAACGCTGGAAATGGCAAATTACCCCGGTCGTGAACTTGACTCATTACTTGCTTGACAAGAGGTGGAATGTTCACCGGCTTCTCCGTGAGAACACACCACATAAGCAAGGAAAGGTCCGCCGTGATGGACGACTTGTGGGTGCTAGGCAACACATAGTGGGATAGGATTTGGGCCCAAGCTCTAGCTTCTACAGTGAGGAAGCGAGCGTCAATACTCTTGGGCCTCATCCGCAGTCGACCTTGGATCCAAGAAGCTTCTGGCTCAGCAATGACTCGGAGGATCGAGTCCCAATTGAATCCATACTCCTCTCACTGACATAAGACTTCTTGGTAGCCATCCATGTCACTTGGCACTGGTAGAACATTAAGCACTTGCTGAATAGCCTCTTCTGAAACTGGGACTTGCTTCCGGCGCATGTATACCGATTGAAGAGAGGAAAGGTGGTAGTTAGTATAAAATTCTTCCACCCAAGAGAGGTTGATTTCCTTTGGTTTCCTCAAGAGAAACTCCCATCCTCGGTGTTCAATGCGGGGTAGAATATAAGGAGCAATCTTGTCCGGAGGAGCTAGTAGATGCTCAGGGTGATAGTTCCTTACGGCTATGGAAGGGAACTTAAGTTCACAGAAGCGGTTGGGGAACCTTGAAGAGTCTCTTGCCGGTTTGCCCTTGTCATTCTCATCAATAGGAGCGGGTGTCTTCCCTTTCTTTGATAGGGCTTTGGCTCCTATTGAAGAACGCGCCTTAGAATTTGATTTTTGGGGTGCCCTCTTTGCGGCCGGTTTTTTTGGAGCTATCTCCTTGCCTTCTTGGTGGCCATCCTAAAAAGGGAGAGAAAGAAGAAAAACATTACACCCAAGAATCAATTTGACAAAAGACATGCAAGTGAATTGTAATGCCCGTGGTAGGTGTAAAAGCAAGGGTCATAACACTTGGCATGGGATGCAAGAGGAAGTGATGCATGCAATGGCATGAGAAGAGTGGTCTCAAGCATCCATAATAAAGAGCAAGTCACATTCAAGAATGTTTAACTGGTAAGTATCAACTACAAGCACACAAGTTAGGCTCAATGCATTTAAGAGAAAGCAAGTGAATGAGGAAGGAGCAACAATTGAAAAGTACATGGCTAAATTGAGCCAAAATGGGATGTGTGCATTTCCTCGAACATTTGGCGTGCAATAATCAAGCAATGAGCAATTATGAGATACTAAACCAATGCAAAGCCCAAAATGGAACATCAATCATCACATAAACATCACACAATGGTAAAAGAGTGACAAAAGATCTAGTAATGCAAATTAAGCTCAAGTTCAATATCCATGGAGAAATAAAGGAAGAGTAAGCAAACAAAAACAAGAAACATCATCATTAAATAAAAGGGAAACTAAGTAACGCAATAAGAAGTATCTAATTAGAAGAAATAATGTAAGGAAAAAAATGGAAGTAAAGAAATGGAAGAAGCTAAACCTTGATGAGTAAGAAAAAGCAAGGTTGAATCTTCTTTTGTGAAGATGAGAGAGAAAATAGGAGAAGTGTAGCGCCACCGGAAAAGGGTGGTTGTCACCGGTGAGTGGCCGGAGACAATGGTGGTGGGTTGTGGAAGAAGAAGAAGAGAAGGGAAGCGATGGGTTGAGAGGAGAAAGAAACTAAAGAAGAGAAGGGGTTGAAAGAAAGAAAAAAAAACAAGGCAAGGTGCGAAGGTCTTAAATTGACTCGCGCAACCGGCGCGCGCGCGCAAGGTGCGCTGGCGCGTCGGTGAGAGTGATAGCAGATAGTACGGGTGCGTCAGTGGCGCGCGTGCGCAAGAGAGGTTGTGCCTCAGGCACAAAAGTGGCACAAAGTTAGCACAAGTCTCTGGTTTTTGTACCAGAGTGAGTCAGTGAGGTAGGCGCGCGGGCGCGCACCCTGCGCAGACGCGTGCTTGAGGTGTTTCGCCACTGGCGCGGATGCGCACTACGCACGGACGCGTATGTTCTGGCACAAGGTTGGCCCAATTGTGGCACAACTCTCTGGTTTTTGTACCAGAGAAGTCATACTCGCCATTGGCGCGCGCGCGCACCGTGCGCTAGCGCGTCGATGGGTAAATTTCCAGAGTGCGCGCAGGCGGCATGTACGCGGACGCGTGAGTGCCTGGAGCGACTTGGGCATGAAGTGGGCATAACTCTCGGGTAATTGGCCCAAGAGTTGGGAATTGCTACCGGCGCGCGCGCGCACTCTGCGCTGGCGCGTCGGTGCTCTTTTTCAAAGACAAATTGTTGTCTTCTTCACTTTTACACACCCTATCTACAAGAACATTTTTTTTCTACCCAATAAAATCAGGAAAACTAACATCCCTATGCACTCAATCAATCAACAAAAGATCCTAAAATTCACAAGAAACCAAAAATACTAAGAAGATGGTATAAACAAGGAAGATCTTACCATGGTGGGGTGCCTCCCACCAAGCACTTTTCTTTAACGTCCTTAAGTTGGACGGTCCTTTTCTTAAGCTTCCTCTCTTCTTGGTGCATCCTCCAATATGTACACCTCTAGCTCCCTTAGAGGCTTGCAACCATGGTATTTCTTCACTCTATGTCCATTCACCTTGAAAGTCGCTTCACTTTTGGGATCAAACAATTCTACAACTCCGTAGGGCTTCATCTCCTTCACCTTGAAAGGTCCTTCCCATCTAGAGCGGAGCTTGCCAGGCATAAATCGGAGCCTTGAGTTGTAGAGGAGGATGTCATCTCCCTCTTGAAAGTCCTTCCTCCGAATGTGATGGTCATGGAATGCTTTAGTCTTTTCTTTGTAGATTCGGGCATTCTCATATGACTCATTCCTCAAGCATTCAAGCTCCTCTAGTTGTAGCTTCCTAGCTTCACCCGCCTTGGCTAGATCCATGTTGCACTGCTTTACCGCCCAATAGGCTCGATGCTCAATCTCCACCGGAAGGTGGCACACCTTACCATAGACGATCCGGAAAGGGCTCATCCCTATCGGGGTCTTGTAGGCCGTCCAATATGCCCATAGTGCATCCCCTAACCGGAGGCTCCAATCTTTTCTTTGTGGATTGACCACTTTTTCCAAGATTCTCTTGATTTCCCGGTTGGACACTTCCGCTTGCCCATTTGTTTACGGATGATAAGCAGTAGCAACCTTATGCGTCACTCCATAGCACTTGAGCAATGCTTCTACTTTCCTGTTACAAAAGTGGGATCCTTGGTCGCTCACGATTGCTCGTGGCGACCCATAACGGCACACAATATGATTCTATATGAAAGAAACAACGGTATTGGCGTCATCAAGGCGGGTAGGCACGGCCTCTACCCACTTTGACACGTAGTCAACCGCCAACAGAATATACAGATACCCACTAGAGTTGGGACACGGTCCCATAAAGTCAATGCCCCATACATCAAATATCTCGCAGAACAACATAGGTTGCTGAGGCATTTCATCCCTTTGGGATGCGTTTCCTGACTTCTGACACTGATGGCAAGACACACATAACCGGTTAGCATCCTTGAATAAGGTTGGCCACCAGAATCCACAATCTAACACTTTTTTAGCAGTCCTTTGTGGGCCAAAGTGGCCACCACATTCGGATGAATGGCAAGCTTCAAGAATTCGTTGGAATTCGGATTCTGGGACACACCTTTGGATTACTTGGTCCACACCTCTCTTCCACAAGTGAGGGTCATCCCAAATATTGTATTTGGAATCACTCCTCAACTTGTCCCTTTGGTTTTTTGAAAGGTTGGGAGGGAAGATTCTTGCAACCAAGTAGTTTGCCATTGGGGCAAACCAAGGAAGGCTATCCGACACAGCATGCAAACTATCCAATGGGAATGAGTCATTGATCGGAAATGGATCAGTTTTTAAATTCTCAATGCGGCTTAAATGATCCGCAACCAGGTTTTGAGATCCACTCCGGTCCCTAATCTCAATGTCAAATTCTTGCAAAAGCAAGATTCAACGTATGAATCTAGGCTTTGACTCATTCTTTGTCAATAAGTACTTTAAAGCTGCATGATCCGTGTATACCACTATCTTTGAACCTAGCAAATAAGATCTGAATTTATCTAAAGCATGAACAATGGCTAAGAGTTCTTTTTCGGTAGTGGTATAGTTGGATTGTGCTGCATCTAGTGTCTTAGAAGAGTAAGCAATAACATAAGGAAGTTTACCCTCGCGCTGTGCAAGCGCGGCACCTACAGCATAGTTTAACGCATCGCACATTATCTCGAATGGCAACGTCCAATTGGGGCCTCGCACAATCGGTGCTATGGTGAGAACTTTCCTTAACTCTTCAAATTCTTTCACATACTTACTGTCGAACTCAAAATCCACATCTTTTTGGAGTAGGCGCGACAATGGCAAAGCAATCTTGCTGAAGTCCTTGATAAAGCGCCTGTAAAATCCTGCATGTCCCAAAAACGAGCGGACCTCCCTCACGGATGAGGGGTGAGGTAAAGTAGTAATAACATCGACCTTGGCCGGGTCCACAGAAATGCCTTCACTAGAGACTACATGTCCTAACACTATGCCTTGTCGTACCATAAAGTGACATTTTTCAAAATTTAAGACAAGGTTAGTGTCAACTAGTGCACGAATTGTGAATCACACTTTTCACAACTCGTACCACTAACCAGCAAGTGCACTGGGTCGTCCAAGTAATACCTTACGTGAGTAAGGGTCGAATCCCATGGAGATTGTTAGTTTGAAGCAATCTATGGTTATCTTGCAATTCTTAGTCAGGAAGTCAATTGTGTTTATCAGTTGAATTGCGAATAAACAAGAGAGCATAGGTTAAAGATTACTTGTTATGCAGTAATGGAGAATATGTTGGAGTTTTGGAGATGCTTTGTCTTCTGAATCTCTGCTTTCCTCTGTCCTCTGATTCACGCATGCACGTCCTTCTATGGCAAGCTGTGTGTTGGGGCATCACCGTTGTCAATGGTTACATCCCCTCCTCTTGTGAAAATGGT
>NC_029787.2:85364752-85367886 GCF_000816755.2 Arachis ipaensis
TTAAACATTTCACGTGCATAAGGCTGTTTTGGGCATTCAACTCCAGGTTTGGATCCATTTCTGGCGTTGAACTCCAACTTTTAATCCTTTTCTGGCGCTGGACGCCAGAATTGGGTAGAGAACTGGCGTTGAACGCCATTTTAAGTCATCTATCCTTAAGCGAAGTATGGACTATTATATATTGCTGGAAAGCTCTGGATGTCTACTTTCCAACGCAATTGGAAGCGCGCCATTTTGAGTTCTGTAGCTCCAGAAAATCCACTTTTAGTGCAGGGAGGTCAGAATCCAACAGCATCAGCAGTCCTTTTTCAGCCTGAATCAGATTTTTGCTCAGCTCCCTCAATTTCAGCCAGAAAAATACCTGAAATTACAGAAAAATACACAACTCATAGTAAAGTCCAGAAATATGAATTTTTCCTAAAAACTAATGGAAACAAACTAAAAAATCACTAAAACATACTAAAAACTATATGAAATTAACCCCAAAAAGCGTATAAAATATCCGCTCATCACAACACCAAACTTAAACTGTTGCTTGTCCTTAAGCAACTAGACAAATAAAATAGAAGACTAATAGGTTGAGAAGCAATAATATCTCAGAGTTTTGAGTGAAGCTCAGATTCTAATTAGATGAGCGGGACTAGTAGCTTTTTGCTTCTGAACAGTTTTGGCATCTCACTTTATCCATTGAAGCTCAGAGTGATTGGCATCTATAGGAACTTAGAATTTAGATAGTGTTATTGATTCTCCTATTTCAGTATGATGATCATTGAACACAGCTATTTTATGAGTCTTGGCCATGGCCCTAAGCACTTTGTTTTCCAGTATTACCACCGGATACATAAATGCCACAGACACATAATTGGGTGAACCTTTTAGATTGTGACTTTGGTAACAGACGTCTCAAGATACTCCTAGTATTCAGATTGAGGGATTTCTGAGAGAAATTCCTGTGTTTTCTTCTTGGTGGGATCATCCTGTGCTTGTTGTTTTTCTATTGATGCTTTGGTGATTGGTTTCTCAACTGAGATATACTCAGTTATTCCCATCCTTACTCCAGCGTCCTTGCAGAGCAGAGAAATCACGCTTGGATAAGCCAACCTGGCTTCTTTAGAATTTTTGTTAGCAATTTTGTAGAGTTCAGCTGAGATTAGCTGATGAACTTCCACTTCTTTTCCCATCATGATGCAATGGATCATCACTGCTCTTTTAACAGTGACTTCAGAACGGTTGCTAGTGGGCAACAGAGAATGCACAATGAAGTCCAGCCATCCTCTGGCGACTGGTTTGAGATCTTCTCTCTTGAGTTGATTTGGGACACCCTTTGTGTTGGTGGTCCACCTGGCTCCAGGGATACATATGTCCTCTAGAATCTTATCCGGGCCCTTGTCTGTTCTCATTATTCTCCTGTTGAAGGAGTCTGGATCATCTTTCAGCTGAGGTAGCTTTAAGATCTCCCTGATCCTGTCAGGGTGGGTATGAACAACCTTTCCTCTGACCATGGTCCGATAGTCATAGAAAGCAGTCCCAGATAGTTTTTGCTTGTCATTTTGCCACATATTAGCATAGAACTCCTGAACCATGTTCCTCCCTACTTTCGTTTCTGGATTAGCTAGGACTTCCCAGTTCCTGATTCGAATTTGCTCCTGGATCTCCGGATATTCATCTTCTTTCAGATCGAATCTAACTTCCGGGATCACTGATCTCAGACCCATTATTTTGTTATAATGGTCTGAATGTTTTTTAGATAAGAACTTCCCTTGATTCCAAAGTGGTTTTGGAACGCTCTCTTTCTTGCCTCTTGGAGTGGGTTGTTTTCCTTTAGGAGCCATGATCTTAGTGATCACGGATAAACACACCAAACTTAGAGGTTTGCTTGTCCTCAAGCAAAAGAAAAGAAAGGAGAGGGATAGAAGGAGAGCTAGGTGCAATTGTTGATGGAAAGGGAGGGAGGCCGAACCCAAATTTAAAGGGAGGGAGGGTGGGTTTTCGAAAAAAGAGATAAAGATATGATAAAAAAAGAGATTGATTTGGAAAAGATAAGATAGAAGATATGATAAGAGAGGATATAGTTTAAAATTGAAAAGATATGAAAGATTTTTGAAAAAGATAGATCTAGATTTTGAAAAAGATAAAGTGGAGATTTTGAAAAAGATATTGATGAGTTGAAAAGATAGATTTGTTTTAAAAAAAAGATTTGAAAAGAGTTGGATTGAATTTGCAAAGAGGCTTGGTGCTTATGGATTAAGATACATTTGATATTTTTAAAGAGGGATTTTCGAAATCAAGATTCTTAACATGTTTATGCAAGAAATCATGAATTAAAAACATGGAATTTTAAAATTAGAATGAAAAAATATGAAGAAGAATGATTTTTACCTCCTCCCCACTATCCTGGCGTTTGAACGCCCAAACACTACCTGTTTTGGGCGTTCAACGCCCAAATGCTGCTCTCCTGGGCGTTCAACGCCCAGTTGTTGCCCTTTTCTGGCGTTGAACGCCAGATTGCTATCCTTACTGGTGTTTAGCGCCCACTGGCTGCCCCTTTTGGGCGCTGAACGCCCAAAATAGGCTCTTACTGGTGTTTTCTTGCCAGTGAGCTCTTTTTCTCTGTTTTGTGTGCAGATTCCTTCTGTAACCCTGTGAACTTATGCAATTGATTCTTTACCTTGTTATCAATGAACTCTATATAAACAAATAAAAATAAAAATAGGGCAAAATTCTTAGAGGATTGATGCCCATGGCTGGGTTGCCTCCCAGCAAGTGCTTCTTTATTGTCTTTAGCTGGACCTTGCCGAGCTTTTAATCTAGCTTCAGCCTTGAGCACTCTTGCTCAACGTTGCCTTCAAGATAGTGCTTGATTCTCTGTCCATTGACAATGAACTTCTTATCAGAATCAATATCCTGAAGCTCCACATAACCATATGGTGATACACTTGTAATCACATATGGTCCCCTCCACCGGGATTTCAGTTTCCCGGGGAATAGCCTGAGCCTAGAGTTGAACAACAGAACCTTTTGTCCTGGTTCAAAGATTCTAGATGACATCTTTCTGTCATGCCACTTTTTTTATTTCTCTTTATAAAGCTTGGCATTTTCGAAAGCTGTGAATCTGAATTCCTCTAGCTCATTTA
>NC_029787.2:85368392-85370316 GCF_000816755.2 Arachis ipaensis
GAGAGGTCCCTATAGGGGTCTTGAATGCAGTTCTGTAAGCCCACAGAGCATCATCCAAGCTCCGTGCCCAATCCTTTCTCCGGGTACTTACTGTCCGTTCTAGGATTCTCTTTAATTCTCTGTTAGAGACTTCAGCTTGCCCATTAGCTTATGGATGATATGGAGTAGCCACCTTATGGCGAATTCCATACCGAACCATGGCAGAGTAAAGTTGTTTATTGCAGAAGTGAGTGCCCCCATCACTGATTAGTACTCTAGGGACACCAAACCTACTAAAGATATGTTTCTGGAGGAACTTCAGCACTGTTTTAGTATCATTGGTGGGTGTGGCAATGGCCTCAACCCATTTTGATACATATTCAACTGCCACCAGAATATAAGTGTTTGAGTATGATGGTGGGAAAGGTCCCATGAAGTCAATTCCCCATACATCAAACAACTCAATTTCCAAGATTCCTTGTTGAGGCATGGCGTAACCATGAGGCAGATTACCAGCTCTTTGGCAACTGTCACAGTTACGTACAAACTCTCGGGAATCTTTATAGAGTGTGGGCCAATAGAAGCCACATTGGAGGACCTTGGTGGCTGTTCGCTCACCTCCGAAATGGCCTCCATATTGAGATCCATGGCAATGCCATAGGATCCTCTGTGCTTCTTCTCTTGGCACACACCTACGGATTATTCCGTCTGCATATCTCTTAAAGAGATAGGGTTCATCCCACTAGTAGTACTTTGCATCAGTAATTAATTTCTTTTTTCGTATCCTGTTGTACTCTTTGGGTATGAACCTTGCAGCTTTATAGTTTGCAATATCGGCAAACCATGCTGTTTCCTGAATGGCAAATAAATGCTCATCCGGAAAAGTCTCAGAGATCTCAAGAGAGGGGAGGGGCGTCCCTTCTACTGGCTCTATCCGGGACAGATGATCGGCCACTTGGTTCTCTGTCCCTTTTCTATCTCTTGTAGAAGCAACACCCATCTGATGAGCCTGGGTTTTGAATCCTGCTTTGTGAGTAAATATTTAAGAGCAGCATGATCAGTATACACAATCACTTTTGATCCTACTAAGTATGATCTGAACTTGTCAATGGCGTAAACCACTGCAAGTAATTCTTTTTCTGTGGTTGTGTAATTCTTCTGAGCATCATTTAGAACGCGACTAGCGTAATAAATGACGTGCAGAAGCTTGTCATGCCTCTGTCCCAACACTGCACCAATGGCGTGATCACTGGCATCCCACATTAGCTCAAATGGTAATGTCCAGTCTGGTGCAGAAATAATTGGTGCTGTGACCAGCTTAGCTTTCAGCATTTCAAACGCCTGCAGGCACTCTGTGTTAAACACAAATGGCGTGTCAGCAGCTAGCAGATTGCTTAGAGGTTTTGCGATTTTTGAAAAATCCTTTATAAACCTCCTATAGAATCCTGCATGCCCCAGAAAGCTTCTGATTGCCTTAACATTGGCAAGTGGTGGTAATTTTTCAATTACCTCTATTTTTTCTTGATCCACCTCTATTCCCTTGTTTGAGATTTTATGCCCAAGAACAATCCCTTCAGTCACCATGAAGTGACATTTTTCCCAGTTTAAAACTAGGTTGGTCTCTTGGCATCTTTTCAGAACAAGTTTCAGGTGATCAAGACAGGAGCTGAATGAGTCTCCATATACTGAGAAGTCATTCATGAAGACTTCCAGAAATTTTTCCACCATATCAGAGAAAATAGAGAGCATGCATTTCTGGAAGGTTGCAGGTGCATTACACAGCCCAAATGGCATCCTTCTATAAGCAAACACTCCAGATGGACATGTGAATGCTGTTTTCTCTTGATCATGAGGATCTACTGCAATCTAGTTATAGCCTGAGTAGCCGTCCAAAAAGCAGTAATAATCATGACCTGCTAGTCTTTCTAGCATCTGGTCTATGAAT
>NC_029787.2:85370361-85397348 GCF_000816755.2 Arachis ipaensis
CTCCTTGTCTGTTCCTGGCGTCTGAACGCCAGAACTGTGCCCATTTTGGGCGTTCAGCGCCAGATCTTGCCCATTTTGGGCATTCAACGCCAGATCTTTGCCTATTTCTGGCGTTGAATGCCAGTCCTGCTGTGTTTCTGGCGTTGAACGCCAGTCCTGAGCATGGTCTAGGCGTTCAGCGCCAGCCTTCCACCAAATTTCTGGCGTTTTAGTTCCAGAATTACTTTTCTCTGGGCTCTTACTGTCCTCAGGTGAATTTTGGGTGGTTTGCTCATTTCTTAGCTTTAGATTTAAAATTTTTTTTATCTAATGCTCTTAGTTTTCGAAAATTTTGGAGAGAAAACACCAAGGAACACCAAACTTAAAATTTTTAGAAAACCAACTAAAATTTTTGAAAATCAAAGGGAAATCAACAAGAAAACACCAAACTTAAAGTTTGGCACAAAATTTAATAGAGAAAATATTATTTTTGAAAAAGATTTTAAAAAGAGTGTACCAAACTGCCACGGACTTAGACCAACGCTCTAGCCAATTGGGTAATAAATGTAACACTTGTTTTGAAAAAGGATATTTTTAACCAAGAACAATAATAAGAGACTCTAAACCAAAAAGAAAAATTTTCCTAATCTAAGCAACAAAATAAGCCGTCAGTTGTTCAAACTCAAACAATCCCCGGCAACGGCGCCAAAAACTTGGTGCACGAATTGTGAATCACACTTTTCACAACTCGTACCACTAACCAGCAAGTGCACTGGGTCATCCAAGTAATACCTTACGTGAGTAAGGTCGAATCCCACGGAGATTATTGGTTTGAAGCAATCTATGGTTATCTTGCAATTCTTAGTCAGGAAGTCAATTGTGTTTATCAGTTGAATTGCGAATAAACAAGAGAGCATGGGTTAAAGATTACTTGTTATGCAATAATGGAGAATATGTTGGAGTTTTGGAGATGCTTTGTCTTCTGAATCTCTGCTTTCCTCTTTCCTCTGATTCACGCACGCACGTCCTTCTATGGCAAGCTGTGTGTTGGGGCATCACCGTTGTCAATGGTTACATCCCCTCCTCTTGTGAAAATGGTCCAAATGCTCTGTCACAGCACGGCTAATCAACTGAGGTTCCCGATCATGCTGGAATAGGATTCACCCTCCTTTTGCGTCTGTCACTACGCCCAGCACTCGCGAGTTTGAAGCTCGTCACAGTCATTCAATCCCTGAATCCTACTCGGAATACCACAGACAAAGTTTAGACTTTCCGGATTCTCATGAATGCCGCCATCAATCTAGCTTATACCACGGAGATTCTGATTAAGGAATCTAAGAGATATTCATTCAATCTGATGTAGAACGGAGGTGATTGTCAGACACACATTCGTGGATTGAGAAAGGTGATGAGTGTCACTGATCATCACCTTCTCCATAGTTAGGCATGAATGGATATCTTAGATAGGAACACGCATGTTTGAATAGAAAACAGAAATACTTGCATTAATTCATTGAGACACAACAGAGCTCCTCACCCCCAACAATGGAGTTTAGAGACTCATGCCATCAAAGAGTATAAAGTTCAGATCTAAAATGTCATGAGATTTAAAATAAGTTTCTAAAAGTTGTTTAAATACTAAACTAGTAGCCTAGGTTTACAAAAAGTGAGTAGACTATGACAGATGGTGCAGAGATCCACTTCTGGGGCCCACTTGGTGTGTGCTGGGGCTGAGACTTAAATAATTCACGTGCATAAGGCTATTTTGGGCGTTCAACGCCAGGTTTGGGTCCATTTCTGGCGTTGAACTCCAACTTTTAATCCTTTTCTGGCGCTGGACGCCAGAATTGGGCAGAGAACTGGCGTTGAATGCCAGTTTACGTCATCTATCCTTGAGCAAAGTATGGACTATTATATATTGCTGGAAAGCTCTGGATGTCTACTTTCCAACGCAATTGGAAGCGCGCCATTTCAAGTTCTGTAGCTCCAGAAAATCTACTTTGAGTGCAGGGAGGTCAAAATCCAACAGCATCAGCAGTCCTTTTTCAGCCTGAATCAGATTTTTGCTCAGCTCCCTCAATTTTAGCCAGAAAAATACCTGAAATTACAGAAAAACACACAACTCATAGTAAAGTCCAGAAATATGAATTTTTCCTAAAATCTAATGGAAACAAACTAAAAACTCACTAAAACATACTAAAAACTATATGAAATTAACCCCAAAAAGCGTATAAAATATCCGCTCATCATCAACACATCTAGCTAGGACCTTGGCCAAGCTCTCTAAACAACAATCGAATGAGACACCATAAACGCTGAAGTCGTCCATAAAAACTTCTAGACAATTCTCCATTAGATCGGAGAAGACGCTCGTCATGCACCGCTGAAAGGTAGCAGGTGCGTTACATAGTCCAAATGGCATCCTTTTATAGGCAAAGGTGCCAAACGGACATGTAAACGTGGTCTTCTCCTGATCTTCAGGAGCAATATGTATCTGAAAATACCCAGTAAATCCATCAAGAAAACAGTAGTGAGATTTATCTGCCAAGCGGTCTAGCATCTGATCAATGAAAGGTAGGGGGTAATGGTCCTTTCGTGTGACGGCATTCAATCTTCTGTAGTCAATACATACTCGCCACGTATTTTGTACCCTTTTAGTAACCATTTCATCATCGTCCTTCTTGACCGTTGTGATGCCTGACTTCTTGGGAACAACCTGGACCGGGCTCACCCACTCACTGTCGGAAATTGGGTATATGATGTCCGCATCCAGTAATCAAGTGACCTCTTTCTTTACTACATCAAGGATGGTTGGGTTGAGCCTCCTTTGCGGTTTCCTAACCGGCTTGGCTCCATCTTGGAGGAATATCCTATGCATGCACTTGCGGGGGTCAATTCCCACAATATCCGCTAGGCTCCATCCTATTGCTTTCTTGTACTTTCTTAGAACGTCTAGGAGCTTTTCCTCTTCTTCACTTGAGAGCTCACTGGCAATGATGACTGGAAACCCTGAGTTGTCCTCTAGGAACGCATATTTCAGGTGAGAGGGAAGGGGCTTCAGTTCACTTGTTACCTCAAGATGAGGTTCCTTTTCATCAAGCTCATGGGACTCATTCTTGACAATTTCTTCTTCTTGTTCATCCTCTTGGTCATTCTTCTCCTCAACAGTGGGATAGCATAACTTGTCATGATTTTTCTCTTGCACTTCTGCTACCACTTCATCAATTACATCGCATCGGAGCATAGAATGTTCTTCGGGAGGATGTTTCATGGCTTCCTCTAAATTGAACTTGATAGTCTTGTCTCCAACCCCAAAGGAGTATATACCGGTGAAGACATCTAGCTTGAATTTGGAGGTTTTGAGGAAGGGTCTACCAAGTAGAACGGAGGATGAGCTTCTATTTTCTGTTGGGGGCATTTCAAGGATGTAGAAGTTGACCGGAAAGACCAAATCCTTAATTGCCACAAGTACATCTTCCGCTATTCCCATCACTGTGATCACACTTTTATCGGCTAAGGCAAACCTTGCCACCGACTTCTTCAATGGAGCTAAATTCAACCGCACATAGATAGAAAGCGGCATGATGCTGACACAAGCTCCTAAGTCACACATACAATCATGAAAAGTGTATCCACCAATACAACAAGACACTAAGCATGGTCTCGGGTCACCACATTTTCTCGGAATAAGTTCCATCAAGGAAGAGATTGAACTACCCAAGGAAAATGTCTCCAATTCTCCTATCCTATCTTTGTGTGTGCACAAGTCCTTCAAAAATTTTGCATACTTTGGAATTTGTTGAATAGCGTCAAGGAGCGGTATAGTTACCTCAACCTTTTTGAACACATGAAGTATGTTCAAATCAAATTCCGGTGTCTTCTTTGCTTTCTTCACCATGGAAGGGAATGGAATAAGAACAGACTCATCCACTATAGCTTTCCTCTTGGGCTCCTTGAGGTTCACTCCTTCTTCCTCAAGTCTCTTATCTATCACCTCTTCTTCATGTGGAGCTTCAACAACTACCTCTCTCTCATGAATCTCCTCCATTCCCCTTGGAAGTATTTCCTCTAATGTAGTCCCCTACCTTAGAGTGATGGCGTTGAGACCGCCTTTTGGGTTTGGTTTGGGTTGGGATGGAAGGTTAGAAGAACTTGAGGGTTGGTTGGTGTTGTTATTGGAATTTGGTGGGTGGTTTGACATGTTCATCTTTGAAAGCAAATTGGTGAGGTTAGCCAATTGAGTGCTCAAGGCATCAAATTGAGCCTTGTTGCTTTCATCTCGCTTTTCCATAGCGGCTCTAAGCTCTTCAACTTGGATGTTGGAAGATGGAGGAGTTGGGTTTTGATTTTGTTGTCTATGATGTGGTGCTTGGTACTTGGTGTAGTTGTTTTGGGTTTGGTTGGAGTGGCTTTGGTTGGCTTGGTAGTTGGTGTTGTTATGGTGATATTGGGATGAAGATTGGTTGTTGTTGTGATGAGAAGGAAAGTTGTTCCATCTTTGGTTTTGATTGCTTCCTTGTGCATTATCTCTCCACCCTTGATGTTGACTACCACCTTGATGGTAATTGTTTTGACCTTGAGAAGGGTAGGGTAGACGGTTGTTGCAATTCACATTGGCTACCACAAGAGCATGTTCCTCTTGAATTTGATGGCATTGGTCGGTGTAATGTGTGGTGCTAGAGCACAAACCACAAATTCTAGGAGGGCCTTCAAGTTACGCAACTGGAGGTGGGGCTTGGATGGCTTTGATGGAGTAGTATTCCTTTTGATCCCTTTTGAATTTGTGTAAGGATGGTGGTCATATCCCCAAGTGACTTGGTTAAGCTTGATTCGGAAGGGGATGGTTCTATCACACCCTTAAGGGGGTTACTCCTCACTCTTGTGTGTTGTGTGGATTCGGCAACATTCTTTATCAAATCCCAAGCTTCTCCCTCCGTCTTGTTTTTCGAAAGGGAGCCACCACTAGAAGCGGTGAGCAATCTTCTATCCTCCGTACAAAGACCTCCGGTAAAGTAGCTGATGAGCAAGTTAGTGGTCATTCCATGGTGTGGACACGACTCTAATAACCTCTTAAACCGAGACCAATACTCGTACAAACTCTCTTGGTCTCTTTGCATTATGCCCGAAATCTCCTTCCGGATGTAGTCGGTCTTCTCCGATGGAAAGAATTTATCAAGAAACTCTCTTCTCAAGAAATCCCAATTAGTCACAATCTCATCTGGTAGCGAATAGAACCATGTTTTTGCTTGTGCTTCAAGAGAGAATGGGAAGGCAAAAACCATGATAGCTACCTCATCGGCTCCATGCCTTCGAGCCGTAGAACAAGCAACTTGAAAATCCTTCAAATGTCGGATGGGGTCTTGACCCGGCAACCCATAAAACTTAGGAAGTAGATTTATCAAGCTACTCTTCAACTCAAAGTTCGGATCAAGGTTAGGATACCTTGCTTGCAACGGTTGAAGTATGATATCCGGAGCTCCTTGCTCATGCAAAGTGATCCGGCGTGGCTCCGCCATATGTGGCTCACCTGTAGGATGCAAAGATGTATCAGTAATACCAACAGAAGAATAGGAAGTAGCAGACTCCAAGTTGCTCTCGGTAACGTCTAGTGATTCGGTGTTTTCCTCAAGAGAGGCCGAAGTACTAGGTGTATAGTCCAACCGCCTCCTAGCTTGCCGAGTGTGTAATAAAGTCCTTTCGATCTCGGGATCAAAATTGGCCAAGCTAGAGTTCGGTTGAGACCGAGTCATCAAACTTGAAAGTCATAGCATAAATGTAAAGGAAATCTAAACTATGGCTAAGTAATTAAAGAAGTAAACTATCTACAATATTCACATATTCACATAATCAATATCAAGGCATATGTTGCAACCATTCCCCGGCAACGGCGCCAAAAATTTGACACACCCCTTCCACAGAGGCACCCCAAAGATGTATTGGTAAAGATTCTCTTCAAGAAAAGAAACCGCATTGTAAGTATAGCTCTACCAACAACAATCCTCTGGGGTCAAATTTAAAAGAGGGATTTGGTTGTTACAAGTTCAACCCCAATAGAAATAACCGAAGTATTCAACCTCGGGTCGTCTCACGAAGAATGGGCAATCATGTGCTTCGACATTGGTTAGAAATCCGGGGTTGTGAGTTATAAACATGAAAATAAATGGGAATCCTAACAAACAAGTAATCTCAAAATGCAACAATTAATTCAATCAACTAGACAAAACATAAGCACCTTAAATGAATAAACAACATTCCACTTAATTCTATTATGTCCCAAACAAGAAACTACAACTAAAGCAATTGGTTGAGAAAGTTGATTTTCAAGTATGAATAATAAAGGTAACTCTTGGCTAGGCTCGGGAATTGGGGTCACCATCCTTGTCTAACAACTATACCTTGATAATTATAAGGAACCAAGCTCATTAAGTCTACTCTCAAGTCTTAAGTACGTGATATCTACTCCTAGACTTGAAGTACGTCAAATGGCCCTGATCACATCAACCCATAAGTCCCAACCTACCTACTAATTAGATTAGTAGTGGGCTGGCGTCAATGAGTATCAAATTGACCACCTAGGGCTCCCGAATCATCAAATCCATTAGACCCAATGACTCAAGTTTACCCAATTCCCTTGACTTAGGCCAAGAGTGAAAAAGAACTACTCCATAATCAAAGTAAACAATTCATCAAACACTTGGTAAGAACTAATAAAAGATATGTTTAAAATAGTAATTAAATTGAGTTCTACAAATACCCACTAACAATTATCAACATGTAATCATCCAAACAACAAAGCTAAGCATGGAAATCATCAATGTAACATCAACAAGTCAAGATTCACAACATTCATGAAATGGGTATAAAATGAGAATTGATAAGAATTCATAGACTATACTATCACAAGATATAAGCAAAATTGTAACAAGAAATTCAAATTGAACAATTAAAACTAGTAATTAACAAGATTCAAGTCACAAATCAACAAGGGAAGATCAAATTAAAACTAGATCTAGAAAGGAACAAGGGTTTCTCTCTCTAGAATAACCAAAGAACCCCAAAAACTACTAAAAATTGTGTCCTAGTGTAAAATGAGTGATTCCCCCTTTCCCCTAGCATCCTTGGGTCTTTTTCCATGCAGAAGCAGCTTGAAATTGGGCCTAATGAGCCTCAGAAATCGCCAGGCACGATTTCCTATAATGAGGACACGTGCAGCCTTCCACGCGTGCGCGCCATGCGTGCGCGCGCGCCGATTGCTCTTACGATCTACGCGTGCGCGCCAAGTGCGCATGCGCGTCGATAAGATTCTCCTGATTCGCGCGGATGTGTCCATCCTCGCGCGCAGCTTCCAGCCAATCCCATCCACGCGTGCGCGTGGAGTGCGCGAGCGCGCCGATGCTGCTTTTCCAAAGATCTCAATTCTTCATGTTCCTCCCTTTTGTACATGCTTTCTCCCTCTCTTCCAAGTCATTCCTACCCTATAATTCCTGAAATTACTCAACAAATACATCACGGCATCAAATGGCAATAGAAGAGGATTAAAATATGGCAATTTTAAGGCAAAATAAGCACGTTTTACATCATAGAGCAATATTGGGAAGTGAATACAAAACCATGCTATTTTATTGAATAAATGTGAGAAAAGGTGATAAAATCCGCCAAAATAAGCACAAGATAAACCACAAAATCGGAGTTTATCAGCCAACGTTAGTGACACTCACCTTTGTCACTAACGTTGGAGATGGCTATCAATACCACGTTAGAAGTCACGTTAACCTAGTTAACGTGAACCCTAACGTGGGAAGTAGGGGCGTTCTGAAGCATTAGTGACAAAGATAAGTGTCACTAACGCTCTCGAAGATTTAGCAAGCCTACGTTAAAGGCCACGTTAACTATTCTAACGTGAACTCTAACGTAGGGAGAAAGGGGTACTCTCAACGTTATTGAAAAAGGTAAACCCCAGTAACATTTGCGAAGGGCCAATGGTCAACGTTAGTGGTCACGTTAGTGCCACTAACGTTGAAGTTAACGTGGACCACTTTGGGTTAGGTACGTTAGTGAAAAAGGTGATTGTCACTAACGTTCTCAACCCCACATTTTCACTTAACGTTAACACCACTAACGCCCTAAGCTAAAGTCCCTGCCTACTTCACACTTTCTCTGCAAGTAAAGCTAAGCCCACTGAAGAAGATAACTGCTTCAACTCAAGATCCAAAGGCCCATATCCAAGACTTGAAGAGCCAACTAGAAGATCAGAAGAATAGTATAAATAGGGAGAGCATTGAACTAGAAAGGAGCTTTTGGCATTATTAGAATTACTCTCTGTATTTTACTTTCTCTGCACTTCTAGTTTAACTTTCAGAATGTACTCTCCATCTTTGCTTTCCATTCCCAGAGCTATGAACAACTAAACCCCTTACATTAGGTTAGGGAGCTCTGTTGTAATTTGATGGATCAATAATAGTTTTCATTATTCTTCTTCTTTCTTTTCTCTTGATTTTACTAGAAAGCTTTCAATCTTCATCCAATTGAGTAGTTATCTTGGAAAAGAAGCTATTCATACTTGGATCTCTTCTGAACCTTGGAAAAGGGATGAAGAGATCATGCTAGAAATGTTTTCTCATGTTGGACCAAATTGGGGTTTGGGCGGATATGGTGACAAATAATTCTCCCAATACTTTGATTTGGAAATACATGTGGTATAATCAGTGACCACACTTCATCTCTTCTCATGAGCAATTAGACCAAGGAATTGGCTATTGATCTGATTTGAGAGATTGAATTACCAAGGAATTGGAATTCAATCACTTAAGATTGCCAAGGAGATCAATGAATGCATTGATTAAAGAAGAGATGAAAATGAACTTGATCCGGAGAATGCAACATCTCCTAAGCCCAATGTATTCCCCATTTCTGATCTTACCCATTCTCTTTACTTTATGCCATTTACTTTCATGCTAAACTTCCCTTCCCCATTTAAGATTCTGCAATTTACTTCCTGTCATTTATTTTATGCTATTTACTTTTCCGCCATTTAATTTCCTGCAATTCTCAACTCACTTTCTGCTTAGCTCAACTAGAACATTCTTCCAATTAAAGTTGCTTGACCAATTAATCCCTGTGGGATTCGACCTCACTCTACTGTGAGTTTTTACTTGATGACAATTCGGTATACTTGCCGAGGAAGATTTGTTAAGAGACAAGTTTCTGTGCATCACTATTTTGTGTCTCTGGGCTTAGATTTAGGCCGAAAAGGAGCCCAGAAATCGCCGGGGGCAATTTCTGTAATTTTCTGCACGTGGCGTCTGTCACGCATACGCGTAGGTCACGCGTGCGCATCATTTGGAGATTTTCCTTGACGCGCGTACGCGTCGCTCATGCTTTTTGCTAGGCGCGCGTTCGCGTCGTCCATGCGTGCGGGTCGCTTGTGTTCTGCGCGAGGCACGCGTCCGCGTTGTCCATGCGTGTGCGTCGCTGCCATTTCCTTCAAAACTTCATTTTGTGCGTTCCTTCCATTTTTGCATGTTTCCTTTCTGTCCTCTAAGCCATTCCTGCCCTATGAAGCCTGAAAATACTTAACACATAGATCACGACATCGAATGGTAATAAAGGATAATTAAAATTAACAGTTTTAAGGCGTAGGAAACATGTTTTCACATATATCACAGAATAAGGAAGGAATTGTAAAATCATGCAAATTATATGAATAAGTGGGTGAAGAATTGATAAAAACACTCAATTGAGCACAAGATAAATTATAAAATAGTGGTTTATCAACCTCCCCACACTTAAACAATAGCATGTCCTCATGCTAAGCTCAAGAGAAGCTATAAAAGAGTGAAGGGAAATGGTGAAACTTATGAAATGCAACCTATCTATATGAATGTAGCTAAATGCAAAAATATTTCTACCTACTTAGTTAAAAGTAAACAAATCTTTTAAGAACAAACATGAACTGGATTTCACTAATTCAAATTACAGAATAAAGTACAAGTAAACTTGCAGAAGAAAATAGCTCATGAAAGCCGAGAACAAAGAATCGAGCATCGAACCCTCACTGGAAGTGTATACACTCTAATCACTCAAGTGTTTAAGGTTCGACTCTCTCAATTTTCTACTAACCTTGCTTCTAAGGCTTGCTTTTCTTCTACCAATCAACAAAAATTTAATGCATAAATACACATATCAAGAGGTCTTTTAAGGGTTGTAATGGGGTTAGGGTCAAGGTAGGATTGTATTTGGCCAAGTGGACTAAAATCTGAATCCTTAATTAACTTAAACTTTTCCCACCTAACTTAGGACAATCCATGCAATCAAAATACAAAACCTAACTATCCATTAACCATGTTTTCCACATATTCATGCATCCTAATTTCGAGTATAGTACAAATGCATTGCTTTCACCATTTACTTTGGGGCATTTTGTACCCTTTTATTATTTTCTCTTTTTTTTTCTTTTTTTATTTATTTTTCTTTTCCTTATTTTATATATCTATATTTTTTTTCTTTTTCTTTTGTTTTCTCAATGCATATGATTAAATTATTGAATGCATGAACATGTCCTAAACATTTCTTTCACATTTTCATAAAGATATATAACACCCAATTCTTAAACCAAATGTTTCCAAACCCAACTTCCCCACACTTAAATCATGAACACTCTCACTAGTCTAAGCTAACTAAGGATTCAAATTAAGGACATTATTCTTTTTCACTTAGAGTTAGTGATGAGTTAAAGTAAAGAATAAAGGGGTAAAATAGGCTCAAAATTGGGTTGTGTGGGATAATGAAAGGTAAGGCCATATGGGTATGTAAGCTTAGTGAAACAAAGGCCTCAATCATATAAGTGTATGCATACATCAAATCATGGAAATATAGAATTAAGCAAGATAAATATCACAATTTTAGAGAGAAAAACACACATCAAAAATAAAATATTGGTTGATAAAATACAACCAATCAAATAGGCTTAAAATCTCACTGATTTTGTGTGTTCGAGCTCTAAACCATGTTCCAGTATAATATTTCTTCAAACAAGTTTATCAAAAATTTTAAATCAAATTAGTGAAATGTTATAAAAAGTTTCTTGAAAAAGAAAATATTACTTTAACCAAGTGGTGGTAAAATATGCACAAAATCAAACAATCATGCAATCAAACATGCAAATGCAACAATGAACTAACAAAGAAAATAAAACACTGGTGTTGAGAGGAAAATAACTAACCCACAGAAGTCGGTATCGACCTCCCCACACTTAAAGATTGCACCGTCCTCGGTGCATGCTGAGATGTGCAGGTGGACGAGTTGCTACACTGATGCTTTTCTCCAAAGAACCTGCGTAGGAACTTGTTTGTCGCCCTATGTAAACGTTTTTTGTTTCCCTTTCAAGGATCGAAAACAAAAGTTTTCTACAAAAGAAAAACCTTTGCTGAAATTATTCAAAGCCAGTTTCTCTCGGAAAACTTTACATAGCAGTAAAAGTGTTTACCCTTAGAAAATGTACGAGCTCTCTCAAAAAAGTTTTCAAGAAAATTTAAAGTGAGTTGAGTCTAATCAAGCAGCAAGAAAAAACATGCACGATAAAAATAAACTACTTTGTTAAAAGGCCTTACCCAAAAAAAGGACAGAAATGAAGAAAATTGTTGTTAAGACCCTATGGAAAAGGATCAAATGTCAGGAGCCATCAATACAGATATTAACAAACAAATATAAAGAGTTTATGAAAAGGACCCACAAGCCGGGCCTTAATAGCTTCAATCATTTAGGACCACGGAGGGGGTTTGAATCATCACCAAGATGGGAGGTCAGAACTCCAGCTGTGGAAGTCGGAGGGGTTGGAGGGAACTCTTCGGCGTTAGGAGCTGGAATCACCTTGGGAGTAGCCGAAGAAGAAGGCATATCAGCCTCACAGGGAGGGGACTATATTACACACTGCCCCACTGTCTTCAGCTCGGAATCAGTAGTAGGATAAGGAGGAAAAACAATGGCACCATCAGCAACAGCTTTGTCAGGATGCAAAGGAGACAGATCCAAGTCGGGAGCCAGAACTCGAACTTGTTCCTTTAGCACCTCAAACAAAACCTCAGTACCTTCTGCCACAGACTCCTCCACGTCCTGGTATCCTTCCTTAAGCTTGTCCAGCTCCTCATTCAATTCAATTTTATCTGCAAAAAGGCGAACGTAATTCTGTTCGGCCTTCTCCTTCAAACCCTCCGCCATGACACACTAGCCCTTCAGCTTCCTCTCCCTCTCCCGGTCCTGGCTAAGCTCTTCCTTCAGCTTACTGTTTTCCTCCTGCAGCCTCCTCTTATCCTTCTGATACATGGTAATCCTCCCTAGGAAATCCTCCAAAGATTTTTGGATAGTGCTCAAAGGAGTTTTGTCAAGAATATCAAGAAGGGAGGTGCAGCAGTTCAAATTCCCCCTCGGATCAGAATGTTAAGATTATTTTGGATAGCAGCATCATTGATGAATCCATATTTTACGATATATTTTGGTTTGATTTGAGTGGATTCCATCACATAAACCCACATTTATTCACCTAAATACAATGCTTTTGAGATTTCTTCCTAAATTGTGCTTGAAAGTGAAAACATGCTCTTTTGTGCTTAATTTAGTCAATTTTATTCACTTTAATCCCATTCAGTGCCTTGATGTATTTGTTAAGTAATTTTCAGGTTTCCAAGGCAAGTATGGGTTGAAGAAGTGAGGAAAAGAGCATGCAAAAGGGAAGAATTCAAGAAATTAAGGATTTGGAAAGTTGCCAGCCCTGACCTCTCTGTACTAGTCATAACTTGAGATACAGGAGTCCAAATGAGGCGGTTTCAGCGGCATTAAAAAGCTAACATCCGGGACTTCAAAATGATATGCAATTTACTATAATGAACATAAGTCTAAGTGTGCGTACGCACAATTCAAAATTCAGCATGTGTGCGGACGCACACATCTGTGCGCCCGCACAGGTCCTTGCACGTGACCTCATTAATTGCAACTTGCTGGCAGCGATTTTTGGGCCCCAAAACCCAATCTAACTCATTTTTTGAAGCTATTTAAGGCCAAATTGAATAAGGATGAGGGGGACAATTAGGTTTTGTTTTTATGATGTTTTTTCTTAGTTTCTAGAGAGAGAAACTCCCCCCTCTCTCTAGAATTAGAGTTTTTAGCTTAGTTTCCTTTTAATTTTAGCACTTTAATTCTTGTTTTAGTTTAGTTTCATTTATGTTTCTATGCTTTATTGTCTTTATCTTCTTCATCTCTTTTATTATTTTCTCTTTTATGTCAATTTTCATGTTATGAACACTTTTGTTATTTTAATTCCAATTAATGCAAATTTATGTTTCCATGTCATTTATTGCTTTCTTTAGTTGTCATTGTCATTATTTTGCTTTTGGTATTTTGGAATTTATTTTATTGCAATTTAATATTATTTTATTCTCATGCACACTGGTGCACGGAATTGTGATCACACTTTTCACAACTCCGGTACAACTAACCAGCAAGTGCACTGGGTCATCCAAGTAATAAAACCTTACGCGAGTAAGGGTCGATCCCACAGAGATTGTCGGCTTGAAGAAAGCTATGGTTATTCTGTAAATCCTAGTCAGGCGGATTCAAATGGTTATGAGGTTTTGATAATTAAAAGATAAATAAAACATAAAATAAAATAAGATACTTATGTAATTCATTAGTAGGAATTTCAGATAAGCGTTTGGAGATGCTTTGTTGCTTCTGAGCCTCTGCTTTCCTATTGTCTTCATCCAATCATGCATGCTCCCGTCCATGGCAAGTTGTATGTTGGTGGATCACCGTTGTCAATGGCTACCATTCGTCCTTGATGAGAGAACTTTTGCATGGTCTAGAAATTTGCAGATAAATCCTCGTTGCAAGCATAGTTTCTAAACTAACAAAAGTCCTTTTATACAAACGTTTTGGTTGTCACAAGTAACAAACCCCTTTAAAATTGATAACCGAGTATTTAAACCTCGGGTCGTCTTCTCAAGGAACTGCAGGGTAAGGAAGGGAAAGTAAAACCATGCAATTAATATGAATAAGTAGGTGAAGGATTGAATAAATCACTCAGATTAAGCACAAGATATATCATAAAATATGGGTTTATCATCCTCCCCACACTTAAACAATAGCATGTCCTCATGCTATGTCCAAGATAAAGAGTAAGTTAAGGTTAAAGTGGTGGAATCTCATGCAATGCAATCTACTCTAAATGCAACTACCTACATGCATCATGCAATTCTTAATTGTTATTCACTTGTAAAATATTTTATAAACTTGCAAGATAATTAATAATTCAAGCAGAGATATATGTTAATGAGCTATTGAACCCTCACTGGATTTTGTGTTTACTCTCTAGTCACTCAGTATTTATTGGGTTAATCACTCTATTCTTCTTTTTATCCTTCCTTTCTATAACTTTGTTCTTCATCTAACCAATCAACAATTATAGAGTATAGACATACCAAAGTCATGAGGTCTTTAATTAAGGTTGTAATGAGGCCAAGGTAAAGGTAAGGGTATATGTATAAGGCTAAGTGAGCTAATTAAGCGAATCCTTGATTAGTCTAAGACCTCACCTAGCATACATACTTTGTAAAGCAAAACTTCTTTACCTATTTTTCCACTTTTTCCCACTTTTGATGTTACATGCTCATACTTTAACTTTTGTCCCATGTGCATTTAATTTGCATTTGGGGAATTTTTTTTGTATCCCCTTTATTCAAATACTGAAAAATAACATTTTTTTTTATTGCACATGGTAATTCAATTATTTGATTTTACATGAGCATGCTTCCCAAAATTTTTATTTGAATAATTTTATTCTTTTCAACTTTTCTACCTTTTGTTTTTATCATCCATGTTCCCAATAGGTTTCCCATACTTAAACAATTACACACTTTCTATCTTAAGCTAACCAAGGATTCAACTTGGGATTTTTATTTTGTTTTTCTGCTTAAGGCTAGTATTGTGGTTTATAGAATAAGAGGGGGTTTAAAGGTTCAAGGGGATTGACAAAGGTGATGTAAAAGGTAGGCTAATTTGGGATAAGTGAGCTAAAATCAAACAATGGCCTCAATCACTCTCTTGGTATGTATTTCTATTCTATAATCGGACATATAGATTAAAACAAAGTAAAGAACATCAGAATAAGTAAGAAGGGCGGAACACACAGGAATAAAATTATGGTTTGAATGTAACTATACAATTAAACTCAAAACTCACAGGCTGTGTATTCTCTAGCTCAAAAATCATTTATCAATTATGTATGTCATGCAAGTAAAATTAAAAGTTCCCATTATTCTCAATGTAAAATTTATTTTGAATGGCTTTAAAGTTTGTGTTTCTCCTTGATGAAATGTTGTTAACTAGCTAACATGGAATGCTATATATACAAGGTGTGGGTTGTTTCTATTATGTTCAAGTCTCTAGTTTACTTCTTTTTTATATTTTCAAATTAAACTAAGCTATCTTATGCTAAAAAGGGTAAACTATACTAATTAATCCACAATTTCTATAACTAATAAGTTAGAATTGCAACTAAACTAAATGGCTAAAATATGAACTAAAGTGCGAAATACAGAAAATAGAGTATAAATACATGACAATAGCAATGTATAAGTACTGGGAGAATAAAAATAAAAATAAAGAGAAAAATACAAAAAAATAGCAAAATAAAATGAAAGAGTCTGTAGCGGTTCACCAAAAAATACGCCAGAGATGGTGACCTCTCCACACTTAAAATGAAGCATCGTCCCTGATGCTCACTCAAGCAGGGTGTGAAGGGGTGTCATCACTGGAAGGGTGGGTAGCTGGAGTCTCTGTGGTGGTGGTCTGAGGATCTGCCTATTGCAGAGGAGGTGCTGACTGGATAGGGATCTCGGGGTCTACAGCCTGAATCTGAGACGGAGCCTCCTGATGTGATGCGGCCTGCTCTGTGCCTGCCTGCGCAGCATCGCTCTGTGGATGGGTCTCTGCCTCGTGATCATCCGCCTCCTCTTCAGATGCCTCGAATAGTGTGTCAGGCTCGGAGGGGATGTCGCCAGATCGTATCATCAGCTTCAGGTGCTCATAGCGTCGCTTGTTACGACGCTCCATCTGGTCAAGCCGTCGAAATAGGTGGTGCACTAGGTGATAGATGGGCTCTGAGGCAAGTGGAGGTGCAGTGGTGGTAGCAGGGGTAGCTGGGGTTGCTGTGGAAGAAGAGGAGCCGGCAGATGGTGTGGCTGTCTCAGTAGTAGCAGTGAGGAATGGAGGTCTGTAGCCCAAAGCCAGAAAGTTCCTGCTGTAAGGGATAATCTTCTTGCATTCTGCAGCAGGTGGCTTCTCATCAGCATCCTCCCAAGGCACGTCAGCTCGACGGCCTAGCTGTGTAATCAGATAAGGAAAGGGTAGAGTGCCTCAGACATGGACCCTGGCCATATAGTACCGGATAAAGCGTGGAAGGTACATGTCCTTACCATCCATCACACACCATAGGAGGGTGATCATAGCGGCAGGTATCTCTATCTCATGGGTACTTGGCATGACAAAATTACTCAGGATCTGGTGCCATAGCCGAGCCTCATCATTTAAGTAAATCCGCTTGATTTCCTTTGGCATGGTGGTGTTCTGACCCATGATCCATGGAACGGTCGGGTCAAGGGCTATCCTGGCCTTGACTGCATCCCAATCAAATTTCAGGAAGCGCATATCCTCCTCAGCTCTTTGATAGCCATCCAGCTGATCAGATTTAGGCAGAAGCTTCAGAACATCCTCTATGGCCTCTTCAGTGACCAGAATCTGCTTCCCCCTAAGGTTCACTGCATCTAGGGAAGTGTTGAAGTAATTACAGTAGAATTTCCTTACCCAAGATACATTGACCTCAGTCAGGTTTCTCTCCAGGAAGAACCAGCCTCTTTGTTTGATTTGCTCAGAGGTGTATTGCTGGAGTTCTTCTGGGATTTTCAAAGTCCTCTCCAGGTACAAGTTCCTGGAGGTTGCAAACACCGAATACTTCAGCTCACAATATCGGTTTGCAAATCTAAGGGGATCAGTGGCAGGGAGTAGCTGGTCAGCCTTCTCCTGCGGGGTAAAGTGTTTCTCCCGCCAGGAGTTATCGTGCATGATATCCAGGATGGACATGGAGGATTCTCCTCTTTTACGTTTGCCAGTAGTTGCCTTTGCTTTTCCTTTTCTTTAGCTGGCAGACATCCTGAAAAATAGAAAATTAGGATATAATAAAAATAGGAAAACAAATAGGCAAATAATCAAAAGAAACACAAAGTGGCAAAGGAGCAATAGAAGAGGAAATTGAGTTAAGTAAATTTGCATTTAAGGATTTTATAAGAGTTAAAATACTGAGAAAAAAAGTAACAATCCAAAATGTACTTCCATTCAAGTTGATTAGAAAAAGTATCATCTTGCCTTGGTTAGAATGTTAAAAAGAAAGTGAAAAACCAGAAGAGATGTTTTGAAGGGTTAGGTTTGGTTAGAATTTAAAAAAAAAGAGTTTAGGAAGTTAAAATTAGGGAATAAAAATGGATTAGAGTAAGTGACATGAGGATCAATTTCTAAATAACGAGAATTCACAAATTAAAGCAACAGATAACTCAAATTCAAACAAGGAAGTTAGGGATGACTCAAATGAAAATAGCAAAAAGTTGATTTGGTTTCCCTTGACTCTATGTGACCCCCTTAGTGTTGACATATGACTTAGGGATTGAAATTAACTATGCCTATTTGACTTATCTTTGATGTAAGGTTGACTAAGTATGATTAACTCTTCATAATCATCATGTGTTTGTGGTCAATGTCTAGGATAGGTAGCCTTAGCTCTCAATTACTTGCCAAGATGTTTTCTTACATTTGAAGTTTCCTTTCCTTGCATTTAATTGCTTTAACTGTTATTGCTTTGATGTTTAATTTCTTGCATGTTTAATTCCTTAGTTGAGAAATTGGATGTTTGGGTGGAATTGAGTTGTGGATGTCCATTCCGCATTGTGTGAGAATAGTTAATTGGTTTGGTTTCCATTGACGCTAGTCTTTCACTAAGTAATTAGTGAGTTGACTAGGACTTATGGATTGAGATCAATTACACCCTTTGACTAATTCTCAAGGAGGATTGACTAATTTGGATTGATTTCACACAATTGCCATGTTTGTGGTCCACAACTAGGATAGAAAACCTAGATTACCCACTTCTTGCAAAGAGTCCTTTAATTGCTTTCTTTTCAATTCCTTGCATGCTTGTTTCAATTCTTGCTATTTACATTTCTTGCTCTCTTGCTTCCATTCCCAATCCCCCATGTTCTCTCACATAGCCAATAAATGTATATTTCATTGAAACTCCTAAGGAAGACGACCCGGGAGCTAAATACTCTCGGTTTATATTTTGTTTTGTATTGTGATAACATTTGATTGATGGCTAATTTGTTGGGTTAGGACTATACTTACAACGCTAATTCCATTTTGATAATCGAATTCCTAACCTATGCAAATTGGTCGTCGTCAAATTTGGCGTCGTTGCTGGGGAGTTGCAATGGTGTAAAATTGTTGGCTATTGTAAATATGTTAATATGTAAATAGCTTGCTTTTTGATTATCTTTGTTGATGGTTAGGATTGGGATCCCAGAGTACATTGGACATTCAAGCATTTGGTGGGGAAGTCAAGCGCAAGCCACCATAGCAAGGGCTCTCCCAATTGTCTAACTTAAAGACATTAAATAAAAGTGTTTAGTAACATTGTTCTAACTCTTCTCTTTTTGTATATATTTTGACTTATTTGCTTTTTGTTATGCTTGGTTAGCTTAGAATTAATTTAATTTTGAGTTAGTTATGTTAATTTTGGTTTGGATCATGAATTTATGGGTTCTTGCATGTTTTGGTGTTGAGTTTTGGTTGAACTAAGGTTTGGAGCCTTAGATTTTGAAAGAAAATTTTTTGAAAAACAAGGCATCTATGCGTACGCACCCACCCGTGCATGCGTACACAACTTCTACTTTCTGCAACCTGTGCGTGCGCACCGATCTGTGCGCATGCACACGTATGATTTTGCCTTCTGTCCGCAGTGCTGGCACAGCATGTGCGCGTGAACCCCTGCCCCCTTATGCTCCTGTGCATGCGCACGGACCTGTGTGCGCACGCACACATGATCCTTTAATTATTTTTCAAAAAAAAAGTGTGTTCTGTGCATGCGCACACGCTTGTGCGCACACACACTTCTTGATCTCCTCTCTGTTCAGATTGCTCACACACACTTGTGCATCCGCTCACCCTCCATTTCTTCACCTCTGTGCGTGCGCACACCTAGGTGCGTACGCACGCATCTTGATTCCCTCTCTGCTGATAGCGTTCGCACACCTGGTGCGGATGCACACTCCCCTGATTCGCCTAGTGTGCGTACGCACACTTACCTGTGCGTACGCACACCCCTGTTTTCTCACCCTTATACTTCTTTTCTCCTCTTCTCTCTACTTCTTCTCTTCTTCTCTCTTCCACCCCTCTCTTCTCTTGCTTTTTCCCTCCTCTCTACTTGTTTTACTTTGTTTTGTTTGCATTTCACTTTTATTTTGGTAATTATATTAGCTTTAGTTTAGTTGTTTGACAAATAAATAAGTTGCAAGTGTTTGTTTAACATTGATTGGGTTGCTTCTTGCTTGAATTTGGTTTCAAGTTTGATAAATATGTGCACTGAGCATAAAAGCCTTGTTTAAATGCCTAGATGAATTATGAGTTTGATTCATATGTTGTAGCTACTATATGCATTAAACTTTATCCTTGTTTGGTATCTTGAATTGTGCACTTTCACTTTGGTGAATTGAGTTGAAATTACTTGTTCATCTTGATTTTCATATCATATGGATCACATGTTCGGTACTTGTTTCTTTTTAATGCTTTGCATTTGTTTGAGTGACCTAACTTGATTGCTATCAAGTGTATCACTTTTTGTAACAAGTACCTATACCATGTGACTTTTTCCTTGTTTTTCATGATGAATAAGTAGTTTTCTTTTCATTAATGGATTGGTTGTTGTTTATTGTGATATTTTGTATCACTCTTGAGCTTTCAGTTGCACAACTTCAATATCCAATAATTTCTACATTCAATTCACTCTTGTTGTAGTTGCCTAAGTTGCATGTGCTTGAATGACACTCATCTCTTAGTTGCATCTTAGGCCATTTAGTTGAGGAACTCATGCTTACTTTTTCATTGTGTGGATGCCACATTAGCCGGTCGTCGTGTGTATTTCATGCCACTATACAAAATTTCTCAATTAGATGCTTATTTACTCTCTCCTTTACCCTTTTGTGCTACTTGCCCTATGAGTCCTAACTATACTTTGCTCTTCTTTTTGAGGATGAGACATAAAGGCAAGGAGCCGGGAGAGGAGGAGGACACCGAGGAGGGAGATGCCGAGCATACATGGACTTGGCAATCTCCACACAATCCAAGTCCCCACATCCGCCAACCGAAGGTGGAGCTCTTGAGAGACATTCTCCCCGGATTTTGTTTGTACACGGAGGACCGTGCAACGCTTAAGTGTGGAAGAGGATTCGCCATTTTGGGGTGTAAACTTTCTTTTTCCAAACACCTTGCACTTAATTTTTACTTCTTTTAGTAGGTTTCTTGTATATATTGGGAGTGATTTTGATTATTGCATTGCATTTCCTTCTAGTATATATGTCTTAGGCTATTCATAGTTTATATCTATTGCGTTTTGCATCTTTTTCTTAGTATATATTTTATAGATAGAAATTATGATTGGATGACGTGAATAGTATAGCACCTGGTTCAATTTTGTCCTAATTGTTCATGTTAATTTTTGCTTGTTGAAAATTAGGAATAGAACTAGGAAAGATTTTCAAATTGCATCCATCACAACATACATACATACATACATATAGTAAATAAGTTTTGGTAAAACAACAAAGAATTTTCAAGAAACCCCTTTTTAGGGCATTCCATTGATTAGATTTGAAACTTGTTTTTGAACTTGCTTGAAGTATCTTTTTATGGAACATAGAAAAGAGCTTGAACAAATACCATGTGAGATTTGATCTTTAATTGTGTGGTTGCACATTTTTAACCACAATTTTTTGTTCTTGTGTGATAAACTCCTTTTATGATTGTAATCTTAGATTTGCTTTAGTCTATATGTCCTATATTTGTTGTTTTGGATTACATTTAGTATGATTGAGGCCATCTTTGCATAGCTCACTAACCCATATGGCCAACCCTTGCATCTATCTTTGTAAACCACTTTTTGAGCCTTTAATTCCCGTTTGTTCTCATTATAAGCACATCATTCACCCTAAGTGAAAAACCATTATGTCTATTGATTGTATCCTTGATTAGCTTGGGTTTGAGTGTGTGTGTTAATCAAGTGTGGGGGAAATTTGTGAGAAATATTAGTAGTTAGTTAGCTTTGAGTGTTCATTGAAAATATGGAAAAATGGGTAACTACTCATGCATCTATTGGTTAAAACATATGCATCTCTTTTTGTTGATAATCAGAAAAGAAAAGAAAAAAAAGAAAAAAAAAAGAAAAAGAGAAAAAGAAAAGAAAGATAAATGATAATAAGAATGTAAATAAGAGATGCATATGTAGTTGAATTGGAAAGAGTATGCATGAGTGAATGTGAGAAAGAGAATAAATGGGTAGTTAGGTTGTTTTGTTATGTATATGGCATGATATAGGATTAGGTGGGATAATTGAGCTAATCAAAGATCCAATCTATTAGCCCACTAAACCATATTAATCCTACCCTTACCTAAGCCCCATTACAACCCACAAAAGTCCTCATGATATTTGCATTCATTCATCAAGTATTAGTTGATTGTTAGATGACTTGCAAATCTTTGAGAAACATGATTAAAGGAGGATTGAGTGATTAAACCCTACACACTGAGCGATTAGAGTGTAAACACATCCGGTGAGGGTTTCAATTGCTCAATTCTATGTTTTCATTGCTTATTTTGTATCTTTTTGCAAGTTGTTGAACTTAATTTTGAAAATTTCAAATCAATCTTTGGACATTGATCATATTGCTATATTTTCCTTGTCTTGGCCCTAAGTTCCTACTTGGATTGATTGAGATTCTTTTGTTTATTTTTGCCAAACTCAATAGGAATCATAGTGTAGATATATATAGATAGCATTTAGTAGAGTTACATGTATGTAGGTAGTTGCATTAATAATTACCCCCTTCATTCATCTCCTTTGGTTGGTTTAGCATGAGCACATGCTTGGTTTAAGTGTGGGGGAATTGATGAATCCATATTTTACGATATATTTTGGTTTGATTTGAGTGGATTCCATCACATAAACCCACATTTATTCACCTAAATAGCATGCTTTTGAGATTTCTTCCTAAATTGTGCTTGAAAGTGAAAAGAGCATGCAAAAGGGAAAAATTCAAGAAATGAAGGATTTGGAAAGCTGCCAGCCCTGACCTCTCTGTACTAAATTGGTCATAACTTGAGCTACAGAGGTCCAAATGAGGCAGTTCCAATGGCACTGGAAAGCTAACGTCCAGGGCATCAAAATGATATGCAATTTGCTATAGTGGACATAAGTCTAAGTGTGCGTACGCATAAGTCAGAATTCAGCATGTGTGCGAACGCACACATCTGTGCGTCCGCACAGGTCCCTGCACGTGACCTCATTAATTGCAACTCACTGGCAGCGATTTTTGGGCCCCCAAAACCCAATCTAATTCATTTTTTGAAGCTATTTAAGGCCAAATTGAAGAAGGATGAAGGGGGACAATTAGGTTTAGTTTTTATGATGTTTTCTCTTAGTTTCTAGAGAGAGAAGCTCCCCCCTGTCTCTAGAATTAGGATTTTTAGCTTAGTTTCCTTTTAATTTCAGCACTTTAATTCTTGTTTTAGTGTAGTTTCATTTATGTTTCTATGCTTTATTGTCTTTATCTTCTTCATCTCTTTTGTTATTTTCTCTTTTATGTCAATTTTCATGTTATGAACACTTTTGTTATTTTAATTCCAATTAATGCAAATTTTTGTTTCCATGTCATTTATTGCTTTCTTTAGTTGTCATTGTCATTTTCTTGCTTTTGGTATTTTGGAATTTATTTTATTACAATTTAATATTATTTTATTCTCATGCACACCAAGTGTTTGATAAAATGCTTGGCTTAGTTTTCACTTAGTTTTTCTCCACTCTTGGCTTGAAATTGTTGACTTTGGTAATCCTTGAGTCATTGATGTCCATTCTTGTTTAATATATTAGAGTAGTTAGTTGATTTGGTTTCCCTTGACTCTATGTGACCCCCGTAGTGTTGACATAGGACTTAGGGATTGAAATTAACTATGCCTATTTGACTTATCTTCGATGTAAGGTTGACTAAGTAGGATTAACTCTTCATAATCATCATGTGTTTGTGGTCAATATCTAGGATAGGTAGCCTTAGCTCTCAATTACTTGCCAAGATGTTTTCTTGCATTTGAAGTTTCCTTTCCTTGCATTTAATTGCTTTAACTGTTATTGCTTTGATGTTTAATTTCTTGCACGTTTAATTCCTTGGTTGAGAAATTGGATGTTTGGGTGGAATTGAGTTGTGGATGTCCATTCCGCATTGTGTGAGAATAGTTAATTGGTTTGGTTTCCATTGACGCTAGTCTTTCACTAAGTAATTAGTGAGTTGACTAGGACTTATGGATTGAGATTAATTACACCCTTTGACTAATTCTCAAGGAGGATTGACTAATTTGGATTGATTCCACACAATTGCCATGTTTGTGGTCCACAACTTGGATAGAAAACCTAGATTACCCACTTCTTGGCAAGAGTCCTTTAATTGCTTTCTTTTCAATTCTTGCTATTTACATTTCTTGCTCTCTTGCTTCCATTCCCAATCCCCCATGCTCTCTCACATAGCCAATAAATGTACATTTCATTGCAACTCCTAAGGAAGACGACCCGGGAGCTAAATACTCTCGGTTTATATTTTGTTTTGTATTGTGATAACATTTGATTGATGGCTAATTTGTTGGCTTAGGACTATACTTACAACGCCAATTCCATTTTGATAATCGAATTCCTAACCTATGCAAATTGGTCGTCATCAAATTTGGAAATTTTTTGGGCAATTAGGTAATGCTCATGCATTTCACTAATTAAAACATATGCATTCATAGTCATAAAAAAAACTTGTGCATAACATAGTATGAATAAAAAGAGTAAATAAAGGATGCATATGCCATGTTTGAAAAGAAAATGCATGAGTGAAGTGAGATAGAGAAAAAAATGAAAATGGGTAGAAAGGTTGCATTATCATGTGTACATAGGTGATGTAGGATTAGGTGGACACTCAAGCTAATCAAAGAACTAATTCTTTAAGTCCACTTAACCATATTTCATCCTACCTAACCCTAACCCCATTACATCCCTCTCGAACAGGGGGATCGCTGCAGGCTGTGCGGGCGCACAGAGCTATGCGCTCGCACAAGAGGTTTTCTTTTTGACGTTTGCGGCCGCATGCATGGTGTGCGGACGCACAGAAGGGAAAAAGAAGGTGGTGTACACACGCACAAGTCATGCACGTGCTGCGAACAGAGGGAGTGTTTAGGGGTGTGCGTGCGCACGATGGTGTGCGGACGCACAAGAATGGGAAAACAGGGGAGTTGTGCGCACGCACAAGGCTGTGCGCACGCACAGGTCTCTATTCCTGCAACGAAAATTTTGGTTCTAAGGCACCAAACTTGACTTCCAAAATAGGTTTTCAAGTCCCAAATCATCATAAAACTCCCAAAAACACATTATTCCACTAAAATTACTTAACAAACATCAAAATAAATCTAACCAACCAAGCAATATAGCCAATTATTCATGAAACAAAAGGTAAAAGAGAGAAAGCTAGAAGGATATTACCATGGTGGGGTGTCTGGTGCACGAAATTGTAAATCACACTTTTCACAACTAGTACCACTAACCAGAAAGTGCACTGAGTCGTCCAAGTAATACCTTACGTGAGTAAGGGTCGATCCCACGGAGATTGTCGGCTTGAAGCAAGCTATGGTTATTTTGTAACTCTTAGTCAGGAAATTAGTAATAAAAATGATAGAGTTTATGAAGAGTAAATAACATAAAATAAATAATACTTGTTATGCAGTAATGGAGAACAGGTTGAGGTTTTGGAGATGCTCTGTCTTCTGAATCTCTGCTTTCCTACTGTCTTCTTCTTCACGCACGCAAGGCTCCTTCCATGGTAAGATGTATGTTGGTGGATCACCGTTGTCAATGGCTACCATCCATTCTCTCAGTGAAAATGGTCCAAATGCGCTGTCACCACACGACTAATCATCTGTCGGTTCTCACTCATGTTGGAATAGAATCCATTGATTCTTTTGCGTCTGTCACTACGCCCAACACTCGCGAGTTTGAAGCTCATCACAGTCATCCCTTCCCAAATCCTACTCAGAATACCACAGACAAGGTTTAGACTTTCTGGATCTCAGGAATGGCTGCCAATAATTCTAACCTATACCACGAAGACTCTGATCGTGAACCAGGAGGCTAAGAGATACACACTCAAGCTAGTGCAGATAGAACGGAGGTGGTTGTCAGGCACGCATTCATAGGTAAGAATGATGATGAGTGTCACGGATCATCACATTCATCAGAGTGAAGTGCGAGTGAATATCTTAGAATAAAAACAAGCGTGATTGAATGAAAAATAGTAGTAATTGCATTAATTCATCGAAACACAGCATAGCTCCTCACCCCCAACCATGGGGTTTAGAGAATCATGCCGTCAGAAATACAATATAAAATGTGTAAAATGCCATGAGATACATAGTAAATCTCTAAAAGTAGTATTTATACTAAACTAGTAGCTAGGGTTTACAGAAATTGAGTAAACTAAGATGGATAGTGCAGAAATCCACTTCTGGGGCCCACTTAGTGTGTGTTTGGGCTGAGTTATGAGCTTTACACGTGTAGAGGCTTCTCTTGGAGTTAAATGCCAGGTTGCAGTTTGTTTGTGGCGTTTAACTCTTGTTTGTAACCTGTTTCTGGCGCTTAACTTCAGAATAGGGCAGCAAGTTGGCGTTTAAATGCCAGTTTGCGTCGTCAAAACTCGGGCAAAGTATAGACTATTATATATTGCTAGAAAGTCCTGGATGTCTACTTTCCAACGCAATTGAGAGAGTGCCAATTAGGTTTCTGTAGCTCAAAAAAATCCATTTCGTGTGAAGAAGGGTCAGAATCCAACAGCATCTGCAGTCCTTTTTCAGCCTCTGAATCAGATTTTGCCTCAGATCCCTCAACTTCAGCCAAAAAATACCTGAAATCACAGAAAAACATACAAACTCATAGTAAAGTCCAGAAATGTGATTTTTGCATAAAAACTAATAAAACTATACTAAAAAGTAGCTAAATCCTACTAAAACTATGAAAATACCCCCAAAAAGCGTATAAAATATCTGCTCATCACAACACCAAACTTAAACTGTTGCTTGTCCTCAAGAAACTAGATAAATAAAACAGGATATAAAGAAGGTCAAGAGGCAATAGCATCTCAAAGTTTTACATGAAGCTCAAATTCTTATTAGATGAGCAGGACTAGTAGCTTTTCGCTTCTGAATAGTTTTGGCATCTCCATTCATCCTTTGAAGTTCAGAATGATTGGCATCTATAGGAATTCAGAATTCAGATAGTGTTATTGATTCTCCTAGTTTAGTATGTTGATTCTTGAACACAGCTACTTTATGAGTCTTGGCCGTGGCCCTAAGCACTTTGTTTTTCAGTATTACCACTGGATACATAAATGCCACAGACACATAACTGGGTGAACCTTTTCAGATTGTGACTCAACTTTGCTAGAGTCCCCAATTAGAGGTGTCCAGAGTTCTTAAGCACACTCTTTTTGCTTTGGATCACGACTTTAACCGCTCAGTCTCAAGCTTTTCACTTGACACCTTCACGCCACAAGCACATGGTTAGGGACAGCTTAGTTTAGCCGCTTAGGCCGGGATTTTATTCCTTTGGGCCCTCCTATCCA
>NC_029787.2:85398092-85409308 GCF_000816755.2 Arachis ipaensis
AGATTGTGACTCAGCTTTGCTAGAGTCCCCAATTAGAGGTGTCCAGGGTTCTTAAGCACACTCTTTTTGCTTTGGATCACGACTTTAACCGCTCAGTCTCAAGCTTTTCACTTGACACCTTCACGCCACAAGCACATGGTTAGGGACAGCTTAGTTTAGCCGCTTAGGCCGGGATTTTATTCCTTTGGGCCCTCCTATCCATTAATACTCAAAGCCTTGGATCCTTTTTATTACCCTTGCCTTTTGGTTTAAAGGGTTACTGGTATTTTTGCTTTTTTTTTTTTTGCTACTTTTTCTTGCTTCAAGAATCAATTTCATGATTTTTCAGATTATCAATAACATTTCTCTTTTTCATCATTCTTCAAGAGCCAACAATTTTAACATTCATAAACATCAAATTCAAAAGACATATGCACTATTCAAGCATTCATTCAGAGAACAAAAAGTATTGCCACCACATATAAATAATTTGAATTTTTCTTATTAAAAACTCGAAAATAAAATTGCCTCCTTATTCTAAAAATCTATTATTTTATTCATGTTTAATGATGATAAGAAAGATAAATTATAACTTATTTGGGGATAGAAAAATAAAAAATAAAGATACTAATTACTACTACTCTTATAACTTCTAAGGTAGCTTTCTATAGTAAAAGTTATCACAGAGTTAAGACTAAGATTAGAACTCAACAACCTTTATTTTGGGAGATGGATGCTCCTTTAGTCTATAGGGTGCTTGGCCCTTCGAGAGACAGCTTCTGGCACTTCAGCTCCTGTAGCTCACGCCCTTGCTCCTCTTGTTCCCTCAGCAGTTTGCAGAGCATGCTATTTTGAACTTACTGTTCTTCTTTTAGTTGATCCATAGCTTCTTGCATCTTGGTGACAGAGGCCTCTAGGCGGGTCCAATAGTCAATCTGAGGGATTTCTGGGAGGAACTCATGTGCCCTCCTTTTGATGGAGTTTTCTTGCACCTGTTGTCCTTCCATTGATTTTTTGGTGATTGGGTGCCGACTGAGATATACTCATCCACTCCCATCTTTACCCCAGCATCCTTGCATAGCAGAGATATTAAGCTTGGGTAAGCCAATTTGGCTTCTTTGGAGTTCTTGTTTGCAATTGTGTAGAGCTCACACGAAATTAGATCTTGAACCTCCACTTCGTTTCCCTGCATAATACAATGGATCATTATTGCTCTTTTGAGGGTAACCTCAAAGCGGTTACTGATGGGCAATATGGAACGCCCAATGAAGTCCAGCCAGCCCCTAGTGACTGGTTTGAGATCTCCTCTCTTGAGTTGATTTGGGACACCCTTTGTGTTGGTTATCCACTTGGTTCCAGGGATGCATATGTCCTTCAGAACTTGGTCCAAGTGCTTATCTGATCTCACCATTCTCTTACTAAAGGAATCCGGATCATCTTGTAGTTGCTGCAGCTTGAAGATCTCTCTTATTTTGTCAATGTGGAAGTAAATAGCTTTCCCTCTGACCATGGTTCGAAAGGTGTAAAAGGCGATTCCAGCCATTCTCTGCCTATCTGTTTGCCACACATTTGCGTAGAATTCCTGAACCATGTTTCTTCCCACCTTTGTCTCAGGATTAGCTAGGATTTCCTAGCCCCTTTTTCGAATTTGCTCTTGGATCTCCGGATATTCGTCTTCTTTCAAATCGAATTTAACTTCCGGGATCACTGATCTTAGACCCATTATTCTGTAGTAATGGTCTGCATGTTCTTTTGTTAAGAACTTCTCCTGATTCCAAAGTGGTTTTGGAATATTCTTTTTCTTGCCTCTTAAAGTGGTTTGTTTCCCTTTAGGGGCCAAGATCTTAGTGAGTCTTAGCTCAGTGGTTACGCAAAGCACACCAAACTTAGAGGTTTACTTGTCCTCAAGCAAAAGAAAGGAAAGGAGAGGAATAGAAGGTGAGCCAAATTCGAATGGTGAAGGAGAGGGGGAGGCCGACTTTGAATTTATAAAGGAGGGGGTGGGTTTGAAAATTTTGAAAATGATATGATAGAAGATATGATTTGTAAAAAGATAATTAGGATATGCAAAAGATGAAATTTTAAATTTGAAAAGATAAGAGGGAGATTTGAAAGAGATAGATTTAATTTTGAAAAGATAATATGATAGTTTGAAAAAGATTTGAAAAGAATTTAAAAAGATAGATGAGTTTTGGAAAAGATTTGAAAAGAAGTTGAAGGAGAATGAAGAAAGATTTTATTATTATTATTTTTTTTTTTTTTGAATTTGAAAGATGATGATTTGTAACATGTTTATGCAAGAAATTATGGATGAAATCATGAAAATTTGAAAAAAAATAGATTTGGAAAACAAAACTTCCTCCCCTCCACAATCCTGGCGTTAAACGCCCAACTGCTGCATGTTTTGGGCGTTTAACGCCCCTCTGTAGCCTCTTTTGGGCGTTTAACGCCCAGCTGTTGCTTCTGGCTGGCGTTAAACGCCAGAATTCCTTTGTCACTGGGCGTTTTTCTGAATGCCCAGGATGTTGCAAGTTTGGCGTTAAACACCCAGAATGGTACCCATTCTGGCGTTTAACGCCCAGAAAGGTATCATTACTGGCATTAAACGCCCAGTATATGCTTCTTTTGGGCGTTTAACGCCCAAATATACCTCTTACTAGCATTTTCTTGCCAGTGAGCTCCTTTTCCCTGTTTTGTTCTCTGAATCCTTCTGTAACTCTATGAACTTATGCAATTGATTCTTTACCTTGAAGATTATTTATATTAAACTCGTATAATTATTATTTAAATAACAAATAAGCTTTGCTAATGGCTGGGTTTCCTCCCAGCGAGCGCATCTTTATTATCTTTAGCTGGACCTTGCTGAGCTTTTAATCTAGCCTCAGCTTTGAGCATTCTTGCTCAACATTGCCTTCAAGATAATGCTTGATTCGCTGTCCATTAACAATGAACTTCTTATTAGAATCAATGTCTTGAAGCTCCACATAGCCATATGGTGACACACTTTTAATCACATATGGTCCCCTCCACCGGGATTTTAATTTCCCGGGGAATAATCTAGGCCTAGAGTTAAACAGCAAAACTTTCTGTCCTGGTTCAAAGACTCTAGATGACAGCTTTCTGTCATGCCACCTTTTTGCTTTCTCTTTATAGAGCTTAGCATTTTCGAAAGCAGTGAGTATAAATTCCTCTAGCTCATTCAGCTGGAGCAATCTTTTTTCTCCAGCTAATTTGGCATTAAAGTTTAGGAATCTGGTTGCCCAATAGGCCTTATGCTCTAGTTCCACGGGTAGATGACAGGCCTTACCATACACAAGCTGGTATGGAGAGGTCCCTATAGGAGTCTTGAATGCTGTTCTGTATGCCCACAGGGCATCATCCAAGCTTCTTGCCCAATCTTTTTCTACGGGTACTTACAGTCCATTCCAGGATTCTTTTTAGTTCTCTATTAGAGACTTCAGCTTGCCCATTTATCTTTGGATGATATGGAGTTGCCACCTTATGGCTAATTCCATATCGGACCAAAGCAGAGTAAAGTTGTTTGTTGCAGAAGTGAGTGTCCCATCACTGATTAGTGCTCTAAGGACACCAAACCTGCTGAAGATATGTTTCTGGAGGAACTTCAGCACTGTCTTAGTATCATTGGTGGGTGTTGCAATGGCCTCTACCCATTTGGATACATAGTCGACTGCCACCAGAATATAAGTATTTGAGTATGATGGTGGGAAAGGCCCCATGAAGTCAATACCCCATACGTCAAACAACTCAATCTCTAAGGTCCCTTACTGAGGCATGACGTAACTATGAGGCAGATTACCAGCTCTCTGGCAGCTGTCACAGTTACGCACAAACTCTTGGGAGTCTTTATAGAGAGTGGGCTAGTAAAAGCCACATTGGAGGACTTTTGTGACTGTTCGCTCACCTCCGAAATGTCCTCCATATTGTGATCCATGATAGTGCCATAGGATCTTCTGTGCTTCTTATCTAGGCACACACCTACGGATTATTCTGTCTGCACATCTCTTAAAGAGATATGGTTCATCCCACAGGTAGTACTTTGCATCAGTAATTAATTTTTTCGTTTGTTGCCTGCGGTACTCCTTGGGTATGAATCTTGCAGCTTTATAGTTTGTAATGTCTGCAAATCATGGTGTTTCCTAAATGGCAAACAGTTGCTCATCCGGAAAGGTTTCAGAGATCTCAATAGAGGGAAAAGACGTCCCTTCTACTGGCTCTATCCGGGACAGATGATCAGCCACTTGGTTCTCTATCCCTTTTCTGTCTCTTATTTCTATATCAAACTCTTGCAGAAGCAACACCCATCTTATGAGCCTAGGTTTTGAATCCTGCTTTGTGAGTAGATATTTAAGAGCAGCATGGTCAATGTACACAATCAATTTTGATCCTACTAAGTATGATCTAAACTTGTCAATGGCACAAACCACTGCAAGCAATTCTTTTTCTGTGATTGTGTAATTTTTCTGGGCATCATTTAAAATACAGCTAGCATAATAAATGACATGCAGAAGCTTGTTATGCCTCTGTCCCAATACTGCACCAATGACATGGTCACTGGCATCACACATTAGTTCAAATGGTATGTCCAGTTTGGTGCAGAAATAACTGGTGCTGTGACCAGCTTAGCTTTCAGAGTTTCAAACGCCTGCAGACACTCTGTGTCAAACACAAATGGCGTGTCAGTAGCTAGCAGGTTGCTCAGAGGTTTTGCAATTTTTGAAAAATCCTTTATAAACCTCCTATAGAATCTTGCATGCTCCAGAAAGCTTCTGATTGCCTTAACATTGGCAGGTGGTGGTAATTTTTCAATTACTTCCACTTTAGCTTGATCCACCTCTATTCCCTTGTTTGAAATTTTATGCCCAAGGACAATTCCTTCAGTCACCATAAAGTGACATTTTTTCCAGTTTAAAACTAGGTTAGTCTCTTGGCATCTTTTCAGAACAAGTGCTAAATAGTCAAGGCAGGAGCTGAATGAATCTCCAAATACTGAAAAGTCATCCATGAAGACTTCCAGAAATTTCTCTATCATATCAGAGAAGATAGAGAGCATGCACCTCTGAAAGGTTGCAGGTACATTGCACAGACCAATAGGTATCCTTCTGTAGGCAAACACTCCAGAAGGACATGTGAATGTTGTTTTCTCTTGGTACTGAGGATCTACTACAATTTGGTTATAACCTGAATAGCCATCCAAAAAGTAGTAGTATTCATGACCTGCTAGTCTTTCTAGCATCTGGTCTATGAATGGTAAAGGAAAGTGATCCTTCCTGGTGGCTGTATTGAACCTTCTGTAATCAATACACATACGCCACCCTGTAACTGTTCTTGTAGGAACCAGTTCATTTTTTTCATTATGAACCACTGTCATGCCTCCCTTCTTGGGGACAACTTGGACAGGGCTCACCCAGGGGCTATCAGAAATGGAATAAATAATCCCAGCCTCCAGTAACTTGATGACCTTTTTCTGCACCACCTCCTTCATGGCTGGATTTAGTCGCCTCTGTGGTTGAACCACTGGCTTAACATCGTCCTCTAATAGGATCTTGTGCATGCATCTTGCTGGGCTGATGCCCTTAAGATCACTTATGGACCACCCAAGAGCTTCTTTGTGTGTCCTTAGCACTTGAAGTAGTGCTTTCTCTTCCTGTGGATTTAAAGCAGAGCTTATGATCACCGGAAAAGTGTCACCTTCTCCCAGAAATGCGTATTTCAGGGATGATGGTAGTGGTTTGAGCTCGGGTTTAGGAGGTTTCTCCTCTTCTTGAGGAAATTTTAGAGGCTCTTTTATTTCCTCTGATTCCTCCAGATCAGGCTGGACATCTTTAAAGATATATTCTAGCTCTAATTCGAGACTCTTAGCCATGTTGATTTCCTCTACCAGGGAGTCAATAATATCAACACCGCATGCAGTCTTTTGATGTGTCTGGATGCTTCATTGCCTCAACAGCATTCAGCTTGAACTCGTCTTCATTGACTCTTAAGGTCACCTCCCCTTTTTTGGACATCAATGAGAGTTCGTCCAGTTGCTAGGAAGGGTCTTCCTAGAATGAGAGTTGCACTTTTGTGCTCTTCCATTTCCAGCACTACAAAGTCAGTGGGAAAGGCGAATGGCCCAACCTTGACAATCATGTCCTCAATTATGCCTGATGGATATTTAATGGAGCCATCAGCAAGTTGAAGACATATCCGGGTTGGTTTGACCTCTTCAGCCAAGCCAAGCTTTCTGATAGTGGATGCAGGGATTAGATTGATACTTGCCCTAAGGTCACATAGAGCTGTCTTGGTACAAGTACTCTCTAATGTGCATGGTATCATAAAGCTTCCGGGATCCTTAAGCTTCTCTGGTAAGCTTGTTAGGATGACTGCACTACATTCTTCAGTGAGAAAAACTTTTTCTGTTTCTCTCCAATTCTTCTTATGACTTAAGATCTCTTTCATAAACTTAGCATAAGAGGGTATTTGCTCAAGTGCCTCTGCAAATGGAATCTTTATTTCAAGAGTCCTGAGATAGTCTGCAAAGCGGGCAAATTGTTTATCCCGTTCCGCTTGGCGGAGTTTCTGAGGATAAGGTATTTTGGCTTTATATTCTTCAACCTTAGTTGCTGCAGGTTTATTTCCTACAGAGGCAGGTTGAGAAGCCTTCTTGAGGGAGTTAGTATCAACACTTGCAGGTGTCTGATCCCTCACTGGCGTTTGAACGCCAGATCTGGACATGGATTGGGCGTTTAACGCCAGATTCCTACCCTTTTCTAGCGTCTGAACGCCAGAACTGGACGTGGATTTGGAGTCTAACGCCAGTTTTTCACCTGTTTTTGGCGTTTGAATGCCAGACCTATTCCTCTCTGGGCTCTTACTGTCCTCAGAGGGATTTTGGGTAGCAGGTTGCTCCTCCTCTGTCAGTTGTTCTTTTCTTAGTTTTCTGCTGCTTTGAGTTGAAGTGTTTAGCGTTTTTCCACTTCTTAATTGAACTTCTTGGCACTCCTCTGTTATCTGTTTTGATAACTGCTATTTTGTCTGATTCAATTGTGATTCCATATCCCTGTTAGCATTCCTCTGTACCTCTCCCAGGCGTTAAAAAGGGATTCATCATCCTCTTGTTTAAAGCCTTGGATGTCCAGCCTTAGCTATGTCATCCTTTTTGGAGGGAAATATTGATTCAGGAATTTGTCTGATAACTGTTTCCATGTTCTTATGCTTGCTGTAGGTTGGTTATTTAACCACCGCTTAGCTTGATCTTTTACAACAAATGAAAATAGTAATAATCTGTAGACATCCTGATCTACTTCCTTGTCACGTACTGTGTCAGCAATTTGTGAGAACTGTGCCAGAAACTCAGTAGGTTCTTCCTGTGGAAGACCGGAATACTGGCAATTTTGCTACACCATGACAATGAGCTGAGATTTAGCTCAAAATTGCTTGCTTTGATGGGAGGTATATAGATACTACTCCCATATGCAGCAGTAATGGGGTTAGCATATGACCCCAGAGTCCTTCTGGACTGTTCATTTCCACTTATGTCCATGTTGGAGTAAGGGAGATGATGTGGATAAAAATTTTATTTTATTTTATATATATATATATTTTTTTTTTGAAATTAAAATTAAAAAAATAAAAAAATAAAATAGATGAAAAATGGGTGAATATTTTCGAAAAATGGAGAGAGAGAGAAAGTGGTTAGTAAGTTTTGAAAAAGATATGATTTCAAAATTTTAAATGTTGAAACTTCCTCAATAAGGAAACACCAAACTTAAAATTTTTAAATCATAATAATAGAGTAAGAGTAGGTTTTCAAAAATTATGAGAAATTAAAGGAAATGATATATATTTTTTTGAATTTTAAATTTTATGAGGAAAGAGAAAAACCACAAAATGACACCAAACTTAAAAAATTTTATACTCTGAACCAAAAAAAAAAAAGAAAAATTTTTCCTAATCTAAGCAACAAAATAGACCGTCAGTTGTCCAAACTCGAACAATCTCCGGCAACGGCGCCAAAAACTTGGTGCACAAAATTGTAAATCACACTTTTCACAACTCGTACCACTAACTAGCAAGTGCACTGGGTCGTCTAAGTAATACCTTACGTGAGTAAGGGTCGATCCCACGGAGATTGTTGGCTTGAAGCAAGCTATGGTTATTTTGTAACTCTTAGTCAGGAAATTAGTAATAAAAATGGTAGAGTTTATGAAGAGTAAATAACATAAAATAAATAATACTTGTTATGCAGTAATGGAGAACAGGTTGAGGTTTTGGAGATGCTCTGTCTTCTGAATCTCTGCTTTCCTACTGTCTTCTTCTTCACGCACGCAAGGCTCCTTCCGTGGTAAGCTATATGTTGGTGGATCACCGTTGTCAATGGCTACCATCCATCCTCTCAGTGAAAATGGTCCAAATGCGTTGTCACCGCACGACTAATCATCTGTCGGTTCTCACTCATGTTGGAATAGAATCCATTGATTCTTTTGCGTCTGTCACTGTGCCCAACACTCGCGAGTTTGAAGCTCGTCACAGTCATACCTTTCCAGATCCTACTCAGAATACCACAGACAAGGTTTAGACTTTCCGGATCTCAGGAATGGCTGCCAATAATTCTAACCTATACCACGAAGACTCTGATCGTGAACCAGGAGGCTAAGAGATACACACTCAAGCTAGTGCAGATAAAACGGAGGTGGTTGTCGGGTACGCGCTCATAGGTGAGAATGATGATGAGTGTCACGGATCATCACATTCATCAGAGTGAAGTGCGAGTGAATATCTTAGAATAGAAACAAGCATGATTGAATGAAAAACAGTAGTAATTGCATTAATTCATCGAAACACAGTAGAGCTCCTCACCCCCAACCATGGGGTTTAGAGACTCATGCGTCAGAAATACAATATTAAATGTGTAAAATGTCATGAGATACATAGTAAGTCTCTAAAAGTAGTATTTATACTAAACTAGTAGCTAGGGTTTACAGAAATTGAGTAAACTAAGATGGATAGTGCAGAAATCCACTTCTGGGGCCCACTTAGTGTGTCTTTGGGCTGAGCATTGAGCTTTACACGTGTAGAGACTTCTTTTTTAGTTAAATGCCAGGTTGCAGCTTGTTTGTGGCGTTTAACTCTGGTTTGTAACCTGTTTCTGGCGCTTAACTTCATAATAGGGCAGGAAGTTGGCGTTTAAATGCCAGTTTGCATCATCAAAACTCGGGCAAAGTATGGACTATTATATATTTCTGGAAAGCCCTGGATGTCTACTTTCCAACGCAATTGAGAGCATGCCAATTGGGTTTCTGTAGCTCGAAAAAATCTATTTCGCGTGAAGCAGGGTCAGAATCCAACAGCATCTGCAGTCCTTTTTCAGCCTCTGAATCAGATTTTTGCTCAGATCCCTCAACTTCAGCCAGAAAATACCTGAAATCAAAGAAAAATATACAAACTCATAGTAAAGGCCAGAAATGTGATTTTTGCATAAAAACTAATAAAACTATACTAAAAAGTAGCTAAATCCTACTAAAACTATATGAAAATACCCCCAAAAAGCGTATAAAATATCCTCTCATCAATGTCTCCCACCTAGCACTTTGGTTTATAGTCCTAAGTTAGACTTGGTGAGGAGATCCTTGTTAGGGTGGCTTATGCTTCCACTCCTCCTTGAATCTCCAACCAAGTTTGCTATTGATTTGACCTCCGGGGTCCCAAATGAATTGCGTCAAACTCTTAAGAGACTTCAAGCTAGCAACTAGGATCCTTAAGTATTGATTCTTGAAATTAATGCCTGGATCCCATACTTGAGTTCCTCTATCACCATTGATATGCTCGTGCACTCCCCGGAATCCACTACATTGACTCTTGCACCATAATTGAGCTCCAAATGTTAAGTTGGCTCCTTTGATGAACATTCCATTTCCTTGCCAATTAACATTCTTCTCTTCACCATCCACTACTCCAAGAAAGGTTCGAAGTTGACCATCCGTTTCTAAAATGGCATAGTGATGTGGGGCTAAAAATCTTGTTATAGAAGTCTTCACCCGCTCAGTTCGTTCTTGCACAACTATCTTCACTTCTTGGCGAATAGAATCTTCCTCAACCTCTTTTGAATCTTCTTCATCATCACTCAAGTAAAAAATTGGAGGTTGTGTGAAGTCCACATCAACATCTCCTTCCAAATCTAATAATGGAGGTCCATGAAGGTCATAGGAGGAATTACCTAAGTTGGACAAAAAATCTTGAATGATGGAATTCTCTTGATCAATTCCTACCTACCCTTCACTTATCTCTCTTTTCACTTCATGTTATGACTTGACGTCTTCTTCTTGATTTTGCAATTCTTCTTTCACTCCACACTCTTCACTTGGTCCCACACATTCATCCACTAGAATTTCTTGTTTTTGGCATGAATGCAATGAAGCTAAATGACCCAAAGCTTTTGCTAAGGTAGACATGACTTGCTCTTGCTTCTTCCGGAACTCTTGTTGTTCTTGAATGAGCATGAAAAGTAATTCTTGTGTGGCTTGATCCATATATGAAGATGAAGATTAAGGTGATGAAGGTTGACAATCAAACTCATGAGGGTAAGGGTTTTGGTTTTGTATATAGTGAGGGGATGGCGTATAAGATTGGTGACTATAAAGGCAAGTGTTTGGTTTCCATTGGGGTGCATTGTGGTGATGGTGTGAAAAAGTCATCAAGAAAATATAAACAAAATCCTACTAGGAAAAGCAACCAAACAACCAAAAAGAGTTATTTACACTATTAATATATTTACAACAACCAAAAGATATCACATCATTTGCATCCCCGGCAATGGGGCCAAAAACTTGATGCGAGCAAATTCGTCGGTTAAGAATTCCTTCTCGGTAAAGGAGAAATAACCTCGTTGCAAGTATAGTTCTCAACCAACAAGTAATGCTCGATCAAAGTTTACAATTTCTAATATAAATCGAGATTCTTTCAACCTCGGGTCATTCTCCCTAGGAATGCAAATGAAATGTTACGCTTTCGGTTGTTAAGAGAACTGATGCCAGGGCATTTTGGCCAGTTTCACTGACCTTTTCTTTACTGTTTTTAAGGTAGTTTCATGCATTTTCTTAGGAAATAAGCTAGTTTTGGGTAGATATTCACTTACATCTTGATTCAAGCAAACATTATGAATTTTGAATGATTTCATGAGAATTTTGCATGAATTGAATGATAAATTGGATGATGCATGATTCCATGATTAAGAGCAA
>NC_029787.2:85409647-85410493 GCF_000816755.2 Arachis ipaensis
ACTAACGTTGGAAGGAGCCACACATGCCACCATGAGCCACGTTAACTCCCACGTTAACTTAGTTAACGTGGAAGTTAACGTAGCACCTGACAGTCTGACCATGCCTTCTTCAAACATGCATAACTTGAGCCACAAAGCTCCAAATGAGGTGATTTCAGTGGCATTGGAAAGTAGGATTCTAGAGCTTTCCAAGCATATATGGCACTACATGTTTGACACTAAATTTGAGGGAGAAAACCTGCCCCGAAAGTGTAATAATGAACATGGTATCAGCCTGTATTTAGGCCAACTGACCTCTTCACCTTCCAAGAAGTATAACTCGAGTTGTAGAGCTCCAAATGATGCGCTTCCAAAGGCATTGGAAAGTAGACATCCAGGGCTTTCTAACAATATATAATAGTATGGGGTGGACACTAATTTTGAGCTTCAGAAACGGGAAAATTGCTAGCGTTATTGGCAATCAACATTTTCAGTAACGTTGGCATATATGCCAGCAACCATGTCCACTTCAAAGGAGCATAACTTGAGCTACAGAGGTCCAATTGAGGTGATTCCAGTTGCGTTAGAAAGCTGACATTCAGGGCTTTCCAACGATATATAATACTTTATAGTGAGCATGAAATTTGAGTACAAACAAGAGGCATCTTTTAAGCCCCAAAAACACCAACTGGGCAGCAAGTGCAACGTTAGCCACAATAACTTCAGCACTAACGCCACACTTGTAGCGTTAGTGTGGCTAACTTTAGCACTAACCTTAGCACCTGAGCCTCAACTTAACTCACTTCTCTCTCAAAGTCCACTTCAAAGCTCAAGCAAGCAAGCCCACAATTGTCAACCAATCAAGAC
>NC_029787.2:85410901-85419192 GCF_000816755.2 Arachis ipaensis
GCTATTGATCAAGATTTGAGAGATTGAATTACAAGAAATTATAATTCAATCACTTAAGATTGCCAAGGAGATCAATGAGTGAATTGATTGAGGAAGAGATGGGAATGAACTTGATCCGGAGGATTGCAATATCTCTTGATCCCAATGTTCATTTTATTTTTAGTTCTTACATTTACTTTTCTTGCCATTTTACTTTTCTGCACTTTATTGCTTTCTTTACTTTTCTGTCAATTTACATTTCCTCGTTACTTATCACCCTATTATGATTCGTCTAACTAGGATAATCAATTAACCATTGATTGCTTAATCCGTTAATCTCTGTGGGATTCGACCTCACTCTATAGTGAGTTATTACTTGACGACAATTCGGTATACTTGCCGAAGGGAGATTTGTTGTGAGACAAGTTTTCCGTGCATCAAGAACAAAAGGGGGTTTTGTGCAATCAAAGAACAAAAGATTAAAAGAACTAAGAAATAAAAGAACTAAGTAATGAGCAAAATTGTAATCAATGCAATTAAAGAGAAGATGAGATCAAACTAGTGAAAATGCAAACTCTCATTCCTCTTCCTCCTCCTCTTACTTTCCTACTCCTTCTTTCATATTCTCATAATTCTTCTTATTTCATTCTTTTAACAAGAACTAGTGTCACAGATAAAAAATTTCGATATTCAAATTAAAAAAATTTTTATATCACGGTTAAAAAATTTTGGTTCTATTATTAATAAATTCTACACAATTCAAAACTCCTTCTCTTCCTCCTCTTTTAATTTTCTTCTTCTTATTTCACAGTCTGATCATAATTCTTTGCTTCACCCTTTTAATAATCTCTTCTTCTTCCTCTTTTTTTTCTTTCTTATTTCACATTCTCAGAATTCTTATTGTTTCACCGTTTTAATAAGAATTTGTATCATGATTAAAAAATTTTGATGTCAAAATTAAAAAATTTCACGTATCATAGTTAAAAAATTTCGGTGTTATTTTTTGATAAATTTTATACAATTCAAAACTTTCTCTCCTCCTCTTCCTCCTCCTCCTTATTCTAAAAAAATCAAACAAAAAAGAAGAAAAAATAAAAAATACTGTAATAACCACTAACTAACGATAAAAAAAATATTAGTAAAAAGTGCTTGATTTACGTGTATGTTGTGTGAGTGATTTTTGTTGGACTTGGACTAATTTAATTAACGGTGCCGCTACGTTACCAACAGCATATCTGTCAACTTCTGCCAACTCTTATTTATAACTGTGTTTCATGAAAGTGTCTTCGTGGATGTGTCTAATAAAAATGTCTTTTTATGATTGTGTTTAATAGAAGTGTCTTTATAGATATATTTTCTGGATGTGTCTCTTTATATATATATTTAAAATATAACAATTAATTATTGTTGGCAATAAGTTGGCAGATAATATGTTGGTACTCTATACTTTTCCTTTAATTAAACTTGATTGATAAAAACGTTTGGATATGTAACGAAATAGTTTGTTTTACATGTAAGCCAACACTAACTAATTTTCTATTTTTTACTAAAAATATTAATCCTCCCATCATTATTTTTTTAAAATATAAAAAGTTTCAAATTTTTTTATGTGCTAAATTTCTGTTGGTTAATTTTTCAAACTTTTTAACTTTTTGGCTTAACAAATAACAAGAGACTATCATTTAATGGTGGTAAATATCTTTCATTTTGATGAATTGGGTATAACAGGGGTAATTTTATTTTTATTTTTTTTATTCTAGGAGTAAGTTTATTAGTTATTACTACAACAATACTGCATAGAAAATATATTAATCATAGAATTTACTTAAGGAAATAAAATAAAAGTTATATTAGAGAACGAAATTGCCGTTCCTATATTAACAAATAATAATATCTATTATACTTTTATTGATTTTTTACATGAATTTTTTAAGTAATTATGTAAAAATATTATTTTTAACAGAGAATAAAGGTGTCAAAATTGGAATACCAATATCCACTTCTTAAAAATTATATAATTAAACATAAAAATTTATCCAACAAACTTTGACCATATATGGATCGAAATTCATATTGGATCTACCATGCATTAATGAGTTAAAATTAGTGCAGCTGTCGTACAACGTCACCACTTAAGAAAGAACTGAAGCCACATAGACAATAACAAACTGAACAGTACAAGTATAAAAAAGAGATAAGAACAGAACGAATATAGTTGAAGAAATGGTGGAATATGGTCAGCTTACGCGTAAAACACTTAACTACTAGATGGAACACAGTGCGCTATGTTTACTAATTTTGGAAGCACGTAACAAAATATCATCTAATTAAAGGAAATATAATATTGTAAGGAGATATATAATCGACGCTACAGAAAGAAAGAAAAGAAAAGAAAAAGAAAAGTTAATATGTCAAGGTCGTTGTTAGCAGAGAAGATCGGAGCAGCAGGGCGGGTGGTGGCAGTGGCGATTGAGAACAACAAAACAAGCCAGGATGCAGCAAAATGGACAGTTGATAATCTTCTTCCAAAAGACCAAGTTCTCGTACTTATCCATGTTAGACAACAAGCATCTTCCATTCGCTCACCATGTAATAATAATATATATGCTATCGTGTGTCTGCGTTATTGTTTGGATCATTGATGTCATGTGATATCTTTGTTATTACTTCATTCACAGCTTGCATTGTCAATTTCTTTATAGCAAGCATGCATGCACACGTTAATGATTTCTATGAGTGCATGCAGACGGAAACCTTTTACCCGTTAATGGCGACGATGATCTGGGAAGAGCATACAGGCAACAAATGGAGAATGAAACCAAAGAGCTTTTCGGCTCATTTCGTGTCTTCTGCAATAGAAAAAATGTTAGTTCCATCGATGTTTATTGTTCTTTTTTCCATTTTTCAAGAATAATATGTATGCTCGTTTCATTTTCTTTTTCGCTGATTATTAATTTTGTCTTGTATTATTGGCTACAGATCCAATGCAAAGAAATCTTGCTGGAAGACACGGATATACCTAAGGCGATAATAAATAGCATTACATCCTATTCCATTGAACTTTTAGTACTTGGATCATCAAAGAGCAGCTTTCTCAAGTATACATTTGATTATTCTTCGTTCCCCAGCTCACTAACCGAAACATTTACTTAACAGATAATAGGAATACTAAAACGTAATCCAACTATAAAATAACTCGATATATTATTGAAAGTTTAATTTTTGATGCATTGTAAATTTAAAGTAATTTTATAAGTGGATGGTCATTTAAAAAATAATTATTTTTTATATTAATAGCATGAATATAGTCATTTAAAAAGATAAATATGATTGGCGAATTGTATAAAATAAAATAAAACTCTATTATTAATAGCAAAATGATATGTTTTGATGGTTGAATTTGCTGCATATATATGACAGAAAAATCAGGGGTGCGGAGGTTCCAAACCAAGTATCGAAAGGGGCACCACCATTCTGCACTGTGTACGTTATTAACAAAGGAAAAATCTCAACTGTGAGATATGCAACTGCTCAATTAACTGTTAGACCCCGTAACAGCATATTGCCGCTGCACTCTACTCAGTCTCCGTCTCCGTCTGAGTCTTACTCTGAGTCTCAGTTCTTCAGTACTGAAAGATTCGATTCGCGGCTGACACGCAACCACCCTCCACGACCACTGGAGAAACCTGGATACCATGGAAGGCAGTCCTTGGAGGACTTCTCAAGCCCAATCAAGTAAGTAACTATCAAGACTTATTAAGACTTATTAATAAGAGAGGAATAGTGGTCTAACTTAGATAACTTGTTCAGCAAACTTGGTAGACCAGAGCCCAAACCATATGAACCGTCGATGACTCAATGCGATATCTCATTCGTGAATGGAAAGCCAGGGGTTGATAAGTTGTTCTCTTCATTGTATGACGAAAGTGTGGACGATGGAGCTCCCCCTCGTCTTTCTTTGGGATCTGACTTCGGAGCTAACCTTCTCGACTGCGCTTTCACTTCACAAGAGACAGCTAATTTTAGCGACGGATACTCTTTTAATTCACAGGACAGTGGAGCATCATCAAGCCTAGCTATTTTGGTCAGATATTCTTGAATTCTTGAACCTTGAACCTTGCACCTTGAACCTTATGTGTTTTAACATTCTGATTTCGAATTACAGGATGAAGTGGAAACTGAAATGAGAAGACTTAAGCTAGAACTTGAGCAGTCAATGGATGTGTATAGCACAGCATGCAAGGAGGCTTTGATAGCAAAGCAAAAGGTACCTTATTAGTTAAACAAATGCAATCTACAAAAGTACATATACAACTAACTAACTAACTAACTAACTAGTTGATTGACAACAGGCATTGGAGCTTCGTAATTTGAAAATGCGAGAATGGAAGAAGTTTCATGGGGAGCAAACTGCTGAAAAAGCAGAGTTGGAAGTAGCTACTAAGGAGAAAGAAAAGTGTAGAGCAGCCTCGAATGCAGCGGAAGTATCTAGAAAAATAGCAGAGTTGGAAGCTAAGAAAAAAATGAATTGTGGGATGAGAATGAGAGCAGAAGCGGAGCTAAAGCAGTCGGGAGAGGGTTTGTTATACGGGGGTTCTGCGAGGTATAGAAGATACACGGTTGAGGAAATTGAAGCAGCGACAAAAGGCTTCTCCAACGCTCTCAAGGTGGGTGAAGGAGGTTATGGGCCAGTGTATAAGTGTGAACTAGATCACACACTAGTTGCAATCAAAGTACTTAAGACAAATGCATCTCAAGGATGGTCACAGTTTCACCAAGAGATTGAGGTGCTAAGCTGCATAAGGCATCCACACATGGTTCTCCTGCTGGGAGCGTGTCCGGAGATTGGATGCCTAGTGTACGAGTACATGGCTAATGGAAGCTTAGACGATTGCCTCTTCCACAGAGGCAATGCACCAGTCCTCCCATGGCAGTTAAGATTCCGAATTGCTGCAGAGATTGCAACTGCCCTTCTTTTCCTCCACCAGACAAAGCCGGAGCCACTGGTGCACCGTGACTTGAAACCTGGAAACATTTTGCTTGATCGCAACCTGGTGAGCAAGATTGGTGACGTCGGGTTAGCGAGGCTTGTCCCTCCTTCGGTTTCAGACGTTGTCACACAGTATAGACTCACATCAACTGCAGGAACTTTCTGCTACATTGATCCTGAGTACCAGCAAACAGGGATGCTTGGAGTCAAGTCTGATATTTACTCACTGGGAGTCATGCTTCTTCAGATCATAACTGCAAGGTCACCAATGGGTTTGACTCATCAGGTTGCGAAAGCCATTCAGAGAGGCACTTTTGCTGAAATGCTTGACCCTGCTGTTGAGGACTGGCCAATTCAACATGCCTTGCATTTTGCAAAGATTGGCCTCAGATGTGCAGAAATGAAAAGAAAAGATAGACCTGATCTTGCAAAAGTTGTATTGCCTGAGTTAAACAAGCTCAGACAGTTTGCTGAAGAAAACACGCCTATGATGATGTTTGGTGTTGGCGCAGGATTCGCTTCTCGCTCTACAACAACTTCCTTATTTCAAGTCAGTCTCTCATATTCATCATAGCTTTTTCCCGTTAATAAGACATTATTACACTCATCTCATCTCATCACGTTACATATATCTCTTGTAGGACACCAGCGAAACTCAATCGTTCTCTGAAATCTCTGAAAGTAGCCTCTCAAGCACGCCCTCAATCGAGAAAACTGAAAGTTCCGGGCTTGTGGCCGAAGTTACACTTGGCATGCGCTTTTAAAGCTGCTCTAGTTCATAATCTGAACCATTTGAACAAGGTAATGCTATGATGAAGAATGCCTTTTAAGGAAGAGTGAAGATTTTTCTTTTTACAAAAAATAAATATATCATGTAAAATGCACACTTCCCTTAAAAGATTAGTTACAATATTCATTCTTCAATCAACTTTATTCTTTACCAAAAAAATTTCCCGTTAACAATAGAGATGTAGAAGTGTATAAAAGCTTGTAGAAGTTAGAAGCTATTATGTTAGTTATGCTGACTCTGGCATATTTCTGTTATTGACAGCAACTATATATAGACTCATGTAACTAACTCTTTGATGATGATGATGATCAATAACAGATTCTCCCCCTTAACCAACTCACAGATAAGTCTGTTACCTTTCACTAGTTAAACGTTAACAACAGACCCAGTTCTAATTCAAGTTCTAGTTTATTTTGCCTCTTAGAATAGCACTCAAGAACGTACAAACGAAGAACGTTAGTTTTCAATGTGAATACACCAATTTCATTAGGAACTGTAATAGAACTAGTACGAGACACAGAAAGGATATATATTTAAAAATTGTCTATTAAATATAATAAAAATAAGGGAGAATAGTGGTACCTGATAAATTACAGAGTGTAACAATTCTCATTTGATGTGTTTGGGTAAAAAATTGTCTGTCCCATTATCTAAAAGGTACATGTAAAATCATTTTCAAATGACAAACAATAATAGCACGAAATATCTTGAACTATTTCGATAAAATCAATAACAATAGGAAGTAGAAATGCATAAACTGATCTTCCAACATTCCCATGTCTACTGATATTTATGCAAAAAATTACACTTTTTATAATATAATATAATATGAAATTTAAATAGTATGAATTGCAGTTAAGAAAAAAGTGATTACACATGTAATAATTTAGAAGATAATACAATCAACGGAATTTATAAGACTCGAGAGTAGCGGGTGGAAAGCACAAAAAAAAGTGTAGGATAGGACTACAGCAGAGTTCTTAATACAAGAATTACAAACAAGGTTGGGGACAAAGATTCTCTAAGCCTAAAAGGACAACTATGATTTTTAATTATTACGAGGTACTCCGATTCCTTGCACTAATAAAAATTTGGGATATAATAAAACACGAAAAGATGAATTTTACAATAAAGTAATGTGAACAAAAGGAACTACGCCAGACTGATTATCAAAATTTCACTGAAACGTCCACAAGAACGAAGGACTAGCACTGCATAGGCTTTCAAAAACGTATTCTTAAAAGGGGTGGCATCAGGGAGTTATATCCATCATACAGTTGCTCCAACAAGTTCTTTTGCCTTGTTAATAGCAGGTACCATCTTCTGAGGTGGCTGCATTAGTAGAAGACCTCAAATAAGTTAGAAATCAAGTTATTAAGGATCACAGGTATGGTATTGAAGGCAAGTTCAAGAGTATTTCTTCAACCCAATGGTAGGGACATAAATAATTAAATATTGTCAGGGTACATTAGATTCATACCATGGTCAACTCCTCTTCATGCTTTGGAATGAAAGCAGTGTCAACCTTGCCATTTCTGAAATCCTGCAACATAACAAAGATAGTATTGAACTTGAGTTCTTGAGATCACCGGTAAATATGGTTAAAGGTTATTTGTTAACAGAAGAGCATAAAAGGTGCCCCACCTCTATGTCAAGGATGAGTTTATGATATTCAATTGTTGTAGGCACACCTGTAACCGAAAAAATAGTTATATAGTTAGATCACTGGAAGCGAAGGATTTAAGCAAACTCCCCCCTCTCTCTCTTTTCCTCTTCCAGGTTTTTCTATTTTTGTTTCTTTATAGAATAATCAGTAAAAAAGATCAGATTATTTTACCTGTGATGATGGTGTCATCAAGTGCCCTTTTCATGCGTTCAATTGCTTTTTCTCTTGTTGGAGCCCACACAATCAACTACAAAATGATCACAAAATCAAGACTACATTAGGGTTTCAAATGAAACAAGCCGTAGATATGTAGTTGGGTTGATCGAAATCCTAATCTCCACAGCACACGACAGGAACGATAATAACTTCATGTTCGAAGGGTTAGGGCTGGGCAACTTATTTAAAAAAAGACTATCAACTATTCAACTGCAAACTATACTAAACCATCTCCTTCCCACTTGAATATTAATTAAGTATTAACTACATCAAAATTCAAACCAGTCATTGCTTAAACCTAAAGGGGAGCATCTAGGAGACAAACAACTTTAAAAAGAATTGAAATATAAATATAAAAGGAAAAGATTATGATCAATAAATGTATAATATCAATATATATATCATTGAACAACTCAGATAATTCTATATGGACAGATTACGTGCAGTCCAGGTTCATATGGACCATGAAGACAAAAACTATGTAGTAAATTAACTCAAATGAGTATGATAAAGAAACAACAGAAGAGAGATATGTTCCAATAATAATAATAATGATAATGCAGCGCGAAAGAGATCACACCTTTCCAAGAAGGGAGTCATAGCTTGGAGGAACTACATAATCAGGATAAACATGACTATCCATTCTGACA
>NC_029787.2:85419219-85424049 GCF_000816755.2 Arachis ipaensis
AACAGAGGCACTAATTGATCACAGATGCAAGATTATGTTTCAAACTAATATCACAGATGGGGAAGCTGGTATTAGAATGTAAATGCATCTTCTGATACATGATGGTAAATCAAGATACCTGGCCCTGGTCTAAATCCCTTAAAAGCATCTTCTGCATTGATACGGCATTCAATAGAATGTCCTCTCAGAATAATATCCTCCTGTAGGAAAAGCTTGAATTTAAAATTTAAGAGCCTAATTCTAATAAACCAAAAGGCAAGATATCTCCTTCAGTACCTGTTTGTAACGAAGCTTCGCTCCCATAGCCACACGAATTTGCTCTTCAATCAAATCAACAGAAGATATCATTTCTGTCACCGGATGTTCAACCTGATCCCAACCAACCCACAATCAAGAAAAAAGAGACGAGAGACTGATCAAAAGTATTCAGCAGAACTCCTCATATAATAAGAGCATAATGTATTAGAAATTAATTTCATATTAGACAAGTAGATTAGAAATCAGTTTCAACCTGGATACGAGTATTCATCTCCATGAAGTAAAAGGAGCCCCTTTCATCCAAGAGGAATTCAACTGTTCCAACACCTATGTAACCGATAGATGCAGCTGCTGCAACTGCTGCATCTCCCATTGCCTTCCGCAGCTCTGGGGTCAAAGCAGGAGATGGTGCTTCTTCCAACAGTTTCTGATTACGCCTCTGTAAGAGAAGTCATACTCAACCGATTTAATTACTTCAGGTAGAATGATTTGAAACGGGATTACAGGGGGAAGCTATGTAATCAAAATTTTTTCAATCTTTTAGTCTTGCAAAGAACTTGTCAAATAGAATTTACAGTGCCAAGTGATATAAGTTCCAGGATTTTTGTATTTATCAAATATGTATCTCTGCTATTTTTTATCCAGAAACACCAGTGGGTAAAATAGGATAAGAAACTCTAAAATAACTAATGGGATTGACAATTACTTGAATCACAGCACATAACATTATTCAAAGTTCAGTAAACTACACTCTTGTGAGTGGTAAACAAGAGAATATTACTCTAGTCAGAAACACACATTTCATATGTATGATAATAGTTTATAGTTTATTATATAATTTTAAGGCCTTGGATTCACCTAGGTCAGGAATAACAACAGGTTTACTGAATACATTTTGTATTTTTAAATGTTAATATATTCCGACCTCTGATGAGTGTCATTAGAAACGAAAGAAAAAAAATTCATTTGACAATCTATACATAGATAAAGGAAGAAACAGAAAGAAATAAGAGAAGTTAGGTCATAAGACCTGGATGCTGCAATCACGTTCTCCAAAGTGAACAACATTACCATATTTATCTGCAAGAACCTGTAAAGCGATGAAGCATATGGATAGATGAATTAGTCAGGAACAAGATGAGTAAACTCTAAAGTGGATTCAGAAATTGAAAATTTGGAAAAATATGTAAAAAAAATATTTCTTTTTATAAATGCAAACTAGTGTTCTAAGCTGCAAAGTAATTCAATTGCATTTAATAATCCCAGTTCCTACTTGAATGCCTGCCCCAATCCACATTCTTCATAAATAAAATCCCTTTCTCCTAATCCCAAGGATTAAATCAAATTGTAGACTCCAACAGGAAAAAGAGATAACATTACCTGGAACTCAATGTGCCTAGGATTTTGAATGTACTTCTCCAAATAAACTCCATCATTACCAAAGGCGGCAGCAGCCTCACTCTTAGCTTGCTGTAAAAAAGAAATGAATTTGAAACAAATCATCAAAAAAGCATATAACTAAGATACTAAATCTAGAATTCTTGACAAGAAAAATAACATCATCTCCATAACTCCATTCCATCACAATACACTATTGGTCTGGCCCTAAAACCTACCTACTCTGCTTTCATGGCATAATAATTATTGGATAAGCTCCAGGAGATCTTGTTCTACTCATTGGCCCCAATCAACTCATAATTCATTATTTTGTTAGAAAATAATACACTAAAGGGTTTACCTAATATGTGCCCTAAGGACACATGATAAGCTTACCATTAGTGGAAGGTTTTAAATTTTTTCACTTAATAAATGCAAAACAAATGCATTGGAAACTTAAATTTTTTATATTTCTAATAAAAACTTTCTCAATTTGTAATCTTAACATGTTCCCTTAGGGCACAAGATAGATAAATCCTATACTAAAAAGGAAATAATATGCCAGGTGCACCCATTTCTTATCTCCTTCAGCTTCTTTTTTTTATCTGCCAATTTCTTATCTCGTTCAGCTTCTTTTCTAGTCCGGAATTCTGCACATAGGATTTATATTATGCCTTCTGTATTTAAGTTATATTTAAGTTGCAGGTTACACCATCTAGCTTTTGCCTATAGATATCATGAAAGAAGAAAGATAGAAACTAAACCATGTCAATTTGAAAAGTACGGACAACATAACAAGAACTTGCATTCTGGTGGCAATACCTGTAACAACTTCACAAACTCTCCAGGTTCTTTAGCAAGTCGCATACCACGTCCACCGCCACCTGCTGTTGCCTAAAGAACACAATAAATGTCAGCAAAAGTGACAGAAATCGAGAAAGGAAAAAAAAATGGCAAAACATACTATCACAGTTCACAAAATACATCCAGTTGTTACACTAATCTGCAGAAGAAATTTTGGCTTTCTCTTTTTCAATTCTTTAGTTATCATCAACTCACGTCCTTAAAATTCAAATTCAAATTATGTTAAGGATAGAGAAGTGAACAAGAAAAATAACCTATAAGGAATCATTTATGCCAACCACAACAGCTAGAATTTACTTCAAACAGGCACAAGACTACATATTACAGACCAATACCTTGATCATAACAGGGAAACCAATCTCATTTGCTAGCCTGATAGCTTCTTCAGTGCTCTGTACCGATTTTTTTCATTAGACTGATTCATATAACGTGAATTGACCTCCAGCTTCTGTATAAAGGTAATTGAAGCTATTTACACAGCTGAATGGAATACAATACCTGTAAAAGCCCATCACTTCCTGGAACAGTAGGAACCCCTGCATTCTTCATTGTGTCTCTGGCAGTTGATTTGTCACCCATAACCCGAATACTGTCAGGCTGAAATTTGAAGAGTTAATGCAAAAATTACAAACTCAATAAGAAATGTAAAGCTTTCAAATTATGCCAGGCAATAATAGACAATGAGCAAAGGGGGAATTCCTCAAACTCCTCAAACCGTACAGAATACTCACATTAGGTCCAATAAAATTGATTCCATGTTCTCTACACATTTCAACAAACACTGCATTCTCAGCAAGAAAACCATATCCAGGATGCAACATTGTGCATCTACGGCTAATAGCAGCAGACAGTACATTTGGGATCAATAAGTACCTGCTCAGGAAAAAAAAAAATTTAACAAATCAAATTAAACAAACATATGTAAACAAGAGGCATACTTAATCACAAAAGGGAAAAGGCATTGGATTTATGACTGCATATGAAAATGTGAGTGATTATGTGAAACTTACGATTGGCTGCTTGGCGCTTCACCAATGCAAACGGATTCATCAGCCAATTTGACATGAAGTGCATCCTTGTCTATGGTTGAGTACACAGCCACACAGGGTATTCCCAATTCATGAGCAGTGCGAATAACACGAACTGCGATTTCGCCTCTGTTAGCTACCAGGATCTTGTCACCCTGGCAGGTAGCATGGAGTGCTCCAGAACGTGTTTTATGTTTGTGATTGAGTTGACAAGTTCCGGGCATTGTTTGGCTGGGAAAATTCACCTTAGTTGCACCTAAGAAACTGCATTGTGAATTCTTGATTCCTCTACTTGTTCCCGCATACAAGCCCTTTCATTTTCGTTTCCCATTCAAGATCAGATTCAGGTTTAGAAGGGCACAAAACATGAAATTAAATCTAAGTAATCAAACAATGACACATTTAGTTCAAGTAATTGGAATTTAGAAGCATGGAGAAGTGGGTGCTTACTGGGATGGGAACAGAAGGCGAGCTAAGAGAGTTGCAGGCTGCCATTGTGGCCTCCATTTCCTGTAACGAACACAGAAACAAAGGCGAATGGATAAGCAAACTTGGCTTGGTCGTCGATACTATATATTGTGATTATGGTTAATGAATTTACCTGTGAGAATGAGTATGTTAATGAAAATGCGAATATAAGAGCAGGAACAAAGGGTGGGCTTTTTATGAGAAGAAGAGCGGCGATGGAAACGATGTGGAGGAGGAGGGTGGCAGATAGAAAGCTCCGCCTAAATCTAATGCGTAGAGTCGGAGAGATGGCTTAGTTGGTTTGGTTGGATGTTAGATGGGGAGAATCTGGAGTGAGTGAGGGTGCACCCTGCACCTGCACCTGCACTTGCACAACTGGGCCCATCACACTTGGGCCAAAATGACAGGATCATTCCAATCGTTATTTCTTGGGTCACACTACGGTACAGAGCTAATATACAGATATTTGTTTTGGTATGCTAGTTTTGAGACACGTGTTTTTGTTATTTTTTTTTAACAATCAAAGCTGCTAACCCATAACTTATTAAAAGGTTCGCTTAGCTGGTTAGTTATATAATAGGATTTTATATTTTGAATTATGTATCATATCTGTAGTGCCTCATTACTTTTTTTGAGCCGTTGGATTCGGGATCCAAATATTGAATGAAATGTTTATTTTAATAATAATAATAAAAATTTATTTTTATGTGACTTTATATTAATGTATAATATTATATATTTAACACTTCTTACAATAATCAAGGATTATTATTATTTTTAGGTTAGATTGTTATTTTTAGAGTTGCTTGCCTTGAGTATATAATTTAGGTATACA
>NC_029787.2:85424074-85426235 GCF_000816755.2 Arachis ipaensis
ATAATTTAGGTATACAATATTAAAAGAGTTTATATATATATTTTGATCACAGTTAAAAGAGAGAATTATATATCTTCTTAGGATTAGATTGGCTTCTATGAATTCGAATCCTTTAAATTTTAAATTTGTACTTTAGAGGATAAAGCATGATCTTCTACTCTTGAATGATTTCTCTTATTGTTCCTCTTTTCATCGCCGTTTCATGAAAAAAGCGTTAATTTATACATGTATTTATATAAAAATACATAATAACTTATTTTAGTGAATAATTTTAATGTATAAATAATATTTTTGTTAAATTAAATAACACTAGAAAATTGCATTATTATTTTCTATGCGTAAATGCATAATTGAATAGCAAACATAATGTATTTTGAGTTGTGTAATCTGAATAAATCAAGTTCAATTTTTGACAATATTTATAAAATTTGTTATAATATATCTTAGAGGCTATATACATATACACACTCACATTCACACATATTGTTCACTTTTTTATTTTAATGAGGACTCGAATCCTCGTGTAATTTTCTACCAAGTTAACAATTCTTCCACAAACAAAGACATATTACATTATTTATAGGTAGTTGATTAGTATTTTAATTATTATTAGTCAAATTCTAAGAGATTGTTTAAAAATTATTTAACATGAAAAAAAAATTCTATTTCTTTTAAAAAAAGAATTCACTTCTATTTAAAATTTAATTTTATGATTTGAAATGACTATAATATATTAATAATAAAATAGAATTAAATTTAAAAAGTGTGTGAATGAATTTGAAAATTAAATCTCTTTTGGTCCGATTTATAAATGAAGAAAAAATGAAATTAGAATTCTCAAAAGAATTCAAATTATTCATTTTTAGTTATTTTAAAATAATAAAAAAAAGAATTCAACTTTTGAGTGAATTATAATTCCTAATATTCCAAATAAATTCTAATATTCTTGCACATTCAATTAGTATTAAATAAGTATTTTAATATAAAGAACTCTAATTTTATGTAAACTTGACAATGAATATATATTTTTATAAAAAACGAGTCTTTGTTAAGAACAATCTTTCACCATTAGTAAGTGAAATAGATATATTGGTAATAAATTAGTCACAATATTAATGTAAATTTATCTATAACCGTATATTATTTTTGAGCAAATTTATATATAATTGTATATTATTGTTAATAAAATTTAATTATGAAAAATATGCTAAGAATTGACAATCATTATTTATCAAAGTTTCTAAAACTTATGTTAAATATATTCTACTTCAAGGCTTGTTTTTATTTGCTAATCTTAAACCTATGTTCCATATAGCTACTCATTTCTAGCAGAAATCTTGAAAAAATATTTTGGAAGACAAATATCATATAATACCATCTAAATTAAGACTACAAAAAAAACTGCATAAAATTATTTTTTTATACTTTTTGAATATAATTTTAAAGGTGACAAATGTAATGTAAAAAAAATCAATGAAATTCACTCAAAAATAAGAGAGAGCAAGAGTTGGTCTCTAAATAATTTTTTTAATATGTAGAAGGTAATGTGGTTGTTTGCACAAATATAATTTCTTTAAAGTAATTAGTTTAGAATTATATTAGTATTTTTTATTTTTGTCGTGTCCCATTAAATAAAAAAAATGTCTTTAAAATATTAGTTTCATCGCTATAGTAGTATAGTTATTGGGTTATATGAAACGAAGCCCAATAGTGAACCTTTATAAGGTTGGCAGCTGCTCACATCAGTTCAGATGCAGCTCGGCTGGATAATATACATATGCTGCGGCAGGCTCTGCTAAGCTGTTGTCTATCAAATAGTAAACTGCCAGATGTTCTCATAGCCTTCATCGAATGAGAATATCTGTATGAAGGTATCTGTACACTATAATTGGCCTTATTTCTTTTTAATTTCATCTTAGTCCACCACTATTTGCTCGTCGGGTTGGATAGAATTTGAAAAAGAATAAGAACTAAATCTATTAAATTTTAATCAAGTTAGATATGAGATTTTTTGTTAGTAGGCCGAACTAATTCAAATCGATTAATTTTAAATTGGATTGATTCGAATAATCGAGTACACAGTTGAAAACATATAGAAAAAATAGAAAAGAAATTTTATGTAAATAATATGTAATAGTAAAAAAAAATAAAGAGCAATAAA
>NC_029787.2:85427330-85471325 GCF_000816755.2 Arachis ipaensis
TGATTGTTGAGTTTAATAAACAACAATAATATTTTTGGTTATAACAAATACATTATATTTGGTTGAATTAAAAGTTTAAAATTATTTGAAGTGTGTTTTATTGTGTAGGTCCATAATAAAAATTAATATGTTAAGTATATTGGGTTGAACTTTTGATATTAAGCAAAGTAACAAATTGCTGTTTCTTTTGGCCCAACAAAGACATTTAAAAAAGGTATATTTAGGGATGTCAATGGGCAGGACGGGGCAGGGGATGCCTCCCTACTCTCTGTCCCCACCCCCAGAACTAATTCCCGTTTTTTGCATTTTTGGCATTTCTCGCGGGGCCCCATTCTCTTTCTCCATATGTTTAACATTCATATGAAAATTATAGTAAAAAATATCAAAAAAACCAAAAAATAAACTACAAAATATTATTACAAACACACAAACATATCTTATCCAAGATTATAAGTTCAGAAATACAACATAGCAAATCATAGTCCATAAAATAAAATCTTAAAATACAATTTTCATTCTAAAAAAAAAAGCAATAAAAGTCTTTAACATCAAATATTCTTTCATTGTCACTATACAACTTCCAACAAACATCTTAAAGTTCTCTGTTAAAATAACACAAATATAAATATGTTAACATATATCATAAATATGTTAATATAAGTTAACTATCATAGAATATTATGGGTAATTATGATAATTAGTATAACACTTTTTTAATTATCATCAGATCACATTTATAGTTAAATATTTATAACAATGGATGGTAGTTAAAATATATAGTAGTGTTTATATAGCAAGAATGAAATAGGAAGCTTTATTGCCACAAAATTAATGAGTCAAAATATGAATAAAACAAAACACTATATGTTTTGTCATTTCATTAATCAGCAGTCTCTCTTCCTTTCTAACATGTTCTTTTTCCGTTTCTTTTGATTATTGATTTGAAATTTTCACAGATTTATTCTCAGTGCAATGAAGCATATAGATTAAATCCATATAAAAATATTAACATACTACTGTAAGCCACTGATTCTTTTTGCAGTGGACCATGCCTTTTTGAAACACAATTAGTATAAATTAAACATGCTTTTCATATACAAAGAAAAAATTCATAAATAGAAAGCATTCATTAACAAAAACAACAGCCACCAACATCAAAAAATCAAAATTTAAAAAACAAAAAAAATTATAGCATAAAAAAATAAAAAAACCAACCACCAATTATCAGAAAATTCATGAAACAAAGCATTCATTAACAAAAATAACAGCCACCAACATAAAAAAATCAAAATAAAAAAATGACAGTATGAAACAAAAATTAAAAAACAACCACCAATTATCAGAAAATTTATGGAACAAAGCATTTATGAACAAAAACAACAGCCACCAACATCAAAAAATCAAAGTCAACATCAAATTCATGAAAAAAAAGACTCACCGTAGTAGCGACGTTGGCGAAGGGCGTGGTGTGGTGATGACGCAGTGAGTGGACCAGCTGAAACAAACAGTGGGAGGCCATGACGGAGGTGGTCGGAGGTGGCTGGCTGGGACGCTGGGTGAAAACTGCAAAGACGAGGGAAAGAACACAGAAGGGAGGGGTTTCGTGAGGAGGGTGAGGGTGAGCTACGAATTGGAAAGCGGCGCTAGTGTGTGGGAAGGAGTTAGGGCTTCTAGTTTTTCTATATATATATGGGTGGTGAAATGACTAAAAAATAAAAGTAAAAAATGAATTATTAAAGGTGTTTAAGTAATTTAATATATTCGGGGATTGTGGAGAATACGGGGATGGAGACGGAGATCCCCGCTCGGGTCCCTGCATCTGTTTCGGGGGAATTTTATCTCCCATCTCCGTCCTCGCAGGAAAAATTCTCCGCTATCGAGGCCCTATTCGGGGTAGTCCCACGGAGATCCCCGTCTCTTGGAGATTTTTGACACCCCTAGACATATTGATGCTGATTTTTGGATAGAATGACTTGTTGCTGAACTATGCCCAACATTGTTAAACTTCACAAGCAAATAAGCAAGTTCAGAAGTTGTTCAAGCTAAAATGAAATAGTACTTCACTTTTTGACTAAGCACCAAAGAAAAAAAGGAGAGAAAAGTAAAAGATTGGAGGTTAAGTCAAATTAATGGAGCCAAATTCAAATCCTTAAGTAAAGGATGTTAAAAAAAAAAGGTAAAGTTGATTTACTATTCTTGTGCACACACAATATCTTGTTGAAACTACTTTGAAGAGCAATCACAATTCGAGTAAGAAGAAAAAAATGGAGGTTGCTTTTTTTTTATTTAGATCCAAGGGTTAGAAATAAAATTTGGGATTAAAACACAAGATTAAGGGTGTAGATTTGACAAACACATTGAAAGTCTCATGACCTTGACATTTCTATTGATGCTACCCATCTCTTCTGTGGCTCTACGCCATTCTACTCATGTTTAATCCTGATTTTTTTGCTTTAATTTCTTGGGAGAAGATGAAAAGTTCAGTTGGTCCAATGATCAAGAAGTTGACTCCTTTCACAAGCTCAAGCTTTGGAGGCATTATGATGCAGGCCAGATATCGCTTTAGAGATTCTACAAGTGTAAAACTCAAATTCGTTGCGAGTATAGTTCTAAACTGACAAATAACTCTATCAAAATTTAGAAATATTGTCACAAATTCAAATCAAATACCAAGAGTTTAATCTCGGGTTATTCTTCCACAGAATTGCAGTTGGGTGTGTTTATAATTGACTATGAGAGATTGGAGTTGTGATAGCAATAAACGAAAAATTAAATGATAAGAAAGTAAAGCAATTAACTAAATATCAAAAGAAATTAAACTAAAAACAATTGAGGCAAAGAAAAGAAAATTCAAGTGCAAAAGGATCTTGATAAAGGTTGAGAGTCAAGGATCACTATCCTTGTCATTGACCACAAACATATTATGAAAAGCTAATCTTACTCAGTCAGCCCTAAATATTGAGAAAAAGTCAAATAGATATAATTGATCTTAATCCACAAATCCTAACTAAGTCACAAAATAGGCTTAGTAAAAGGCTAGCGTTACTGGAAATAAAATCAACTAACAACCCTAAATCACTAATCAATATTCGACATCAATGACTCAAGGTCACCTAAGTCCTCAATCCCAAGCCAAGAATGCAAAATTTTACTCTATAACTAGGTGAGACATTTCATCAAACACTTAAAAAGCATAAAAAAAACCATCTTAAATTACAAGAATTAGTAAAGTCTATAACTATAAAATGCAAGAAAGTAATAATAACAACTCAATTAAACAACAATCAAACATAAAACATCAAATTGCATTAAACGAAAATGAGAATTTAACAATTGTTCATAAACTAAAAATAGCAAAAATAACTAACAAGAAAAACTAAGTGAAGTAAGATAATAAAACAAGAAATATAAAGAAAACTAAACTAAAACAAGATCAAAACCTAAAACTAGAGAGAAATTAAACTAAGAATCCTAAAAATCCTAGAATTCTAGAGAGAAGTTGGAGCTTCTCTCTCTAGAATCACCTAAATCATAATAAAAACCTAAACTAAGACTATGATCTCCTTAAATTCTTGCTTCAAATACTTTAGAAATGAGTTGGATTGAGACAAAATTAGACCAGAAATTGCAAGCAACGTGTTCTTTTAACTGAGTTACATGCTGCGACTTATGCATACGCACGAAATTGGAGGAGATCTGTACGCACAACTGCCAGATTTTCACAACTCAATTTCTTCATGAATTTTCCACTTTGCATATTTTCTCTCCACTTCTTCAAGTCATTCTTGCCTCCTAAACCTTAAATCACTCAATCAAACATATCAAGACATTAAATGAAATAAAAGTGAATTAAATTTGACAATTTAAAGCATAAAAAGCATGCTTTTAACAATTAAGCATAATTATGGAGAAATTCACAAAAGCATGCAATTTCAAGTAATAAATGCAAGATAAGCTGATAAAATCTACTCTTTTCAAGCAAAAAATAATCATAAAATATGGTTTATCAATTTTTTCACACTTAAACAATAGCATATCCTCATACTAAGCAACAAGAAAGACAAGATCAAGGGATGACATACTTATTAAAAGTAAGCTATCTATATCATTCTATCTACTTCTATCTATCTATCTATCTACTTGTATCGATTTGTATCTATTTGTAACCTAATGTGTTAAAATAATATAGCAATTAATGTAGTCTCATGAATCAATTTGAGTTCTAAAAAGAATGTAACAACTTGCAAGACAATAGATTATGATAGTGAAAACATAAAATTGAGCAATCGAACCTCTCACCGGATGTGTATACTCTCTAATCGTTCAAGTGTATAGGGTTGATTCACTTAATTCTCTTCTATTCATAATTTGTATTTGTGAATTGGAATGTGAACATGAATGGGAATATAGTTGAAGATTGGAGTTGCTTTGTCTTTCTGAATTAACTCTGGTATCACTGTCTTCTTTGCTTGTGAATGATCTCTTTAATGGAAGGCTGTATGTGATCAACGCCATTGCCCGTGGTCATTGATCTCCTCTGCTCCAGATCGAACGCCATTGCCCGTGGTCATCCAATCTGATAGAGGAGGAAGCTCTAGCAGTTCATTCTCTTGGAGATCCTACTCAAAACGCCACAGACAAGGTCGAATCTTCTGGATCAGAGAATGCTACTTCTTTGGATTCTAGCCTCTACCACAGAGACCCTAATCTCCCCAAAAATTGGCTGAACTGGTGTCTCGAGAAGTCTCCATTGAAGTCGTGGATTAGCTGTCTGAGAGATGTATATTCAAGCTGGCGGTTCGTGCTTTCCAGCTACGTATTCACACGAACCCAAGTAGACATAGGTGTTTGTCAGACACGTTTGTCTTAGTATGATGAACATAGCTGATTGTCACAGATCATCCTATTCACCATGTTGAAGAACGAGTATACATCTTAGAATTAATCAAACACGGATAGAAGAGAAACAGTAATACTTTTATTAATTCATAGGACTCAGCAGGGCTCCTCCCATCAACCTAGGAGGTTTAGAAACTCACACTGAAAGGAAATACAAAGTGAAAAACGAAATTATGCTGAATGATGGGCGAAGATGATGTAAAATATCCCTTAAATACTAAACTAATGACTAGTAAGGGTAAAATAGTCTTTTTAGTGCTAAAATCCACTTCTGGGGCCCACTTGGTGAGTGTTTGGGCTAAGCTTTGATGAGATCCACATGCTATGAGGCCTCTATAACGTTGAACGCTGGCTAGAGGGTCCTCTTTGGGTGTTTGGACGCTGGTCTCTTCTCCTTGGGCGCTGGACGCCTAGAAGAGGGAAGGAGGCTGGCGTTGAACGCCAGTTTTGGGCCTTTTAATATGAAGCAAAGTATGGACTATTATACATTGCTGGAAAGCTCTAGAAGTTAGATTTCCATAGCCATTAAGAACGCTCCATTTGGATTTCTGTAGCTCCATAAAAGCACTTCCGAGTGCAAGGAGGTCAGATCCGGACAGCATCTGTAATGCTTCCTCTGTCTCAGAATCAGACTTTTGCTCCAGTTCCTCAATTTCAGCCAGAAAATACCTGAAATTGTACAAAAACACATAAACTCATAGTAGAATCCAAAAATTTGAATTTAACACTAAAACCTATAAAAACTTAATAAAAACTAAACAAAACATACTAAAAACTATATGAAAATGATGCCAAAAAGCGTATAAAATATCCGCTCATCATTTGCATACAAGTATCAAGAGGACTTTCCCAATGGTTGTATGGGGTTAGAGTAAAGATAAGGATGTTTTTAGTGAAGTGGACTAAGAATTTGAATCTTTGATTAGCTTAAACTTCCACCTAACTTACAACAACCTATTCAATTTTAATGTAAAATCCTAATTATCCATTATTCACTTTTCACAGACTCATGCATTTTCTCAATTCATATCACATATGCATTTATTTCTCAAACTTTTCTTTTTTGGGTAACATTGTTCTCCTTTTTTATTTTTCTTATTTTTTATTTATAACATAATATATACACAAAAGATTAATGCATATGGTTCAACATTTAATGCATGAGTATGCATCCAATTTTTCAAAATTTTTAATGAAAATTTAAAATACACTTTTATCTTCTACCAATGTTCCCAGATTCTCTCCCACAATTAGATGATGCAACACTCACTAGCTTAAGTCAATCAAAGATCCAAATTAGAATATTTATTATTTTTTACTTATGGTTAGTGATGTGCTAAAATTAAGAACAAAGGGGATCAATAAAGCACAAAACAGGTTACAATGGTAGATGTAAAGGGTAGGGTCATTTGGGTAAGTGAGCTAATATGAAATGAATACTCAATCATATAAATGCATACATATACAAAATATTAGAAATAAAGAATTAAACAAGTCAAAGATCATAATTATAGAGAGAATACACACACAAAGAAGAAATAGTGGTTGGAATAATGCAACCACACATTAAAAACTCAAAATCTCACTAGGTTGTTTTTCTAGTTCTCATCTATGTTTCACAATTATTGTTCAAGCAAGTTCAAAAGAAAGATTTTACTCAAATCAATTGAGTTACTCTAAAACAATTTCTTGAAAATTTATTATTTTAACTAAGTGGCCTACAACTTATATATATCTAATTTTTTTCGGGTGGTTGGATGAAAATTAAAAATTTTAAATTTTTTTTCCTATTTTACATAATCTGAATCATCTAATACATATAGAAAAAATTACCTAGATCTTATTATTACATGTTTATCCATACAAAACTAAAATTAAAAGGATATATATAAGTTGAAGTGTTTGAATATAATGTACTATCAAATGTACAGGGAATCATCCTCTTTATAGAGGAATTATAGAAATAGAAATAACTAGAAAATGAGAAATAAGGAAAAAATATTAGCCTAAAATAAAGAAAAAATTTCTAATCATAAAATCCCTAAAATTAAGCTAAACCAACAAGGAAAAGATTTATAACTAATTCTATTTATATAAAAGATTCATGAAAGGAATTAGGAATCTGATTTTGATTTAATCTAATAAACACTCCCTCTCAAGCTGGCTTGAAGATATCCTTCATTGACAGCTTACTTATTATGCTATCAAAGGTCTTCTTGGGTAATCCTTTAGTTAGAACATCTGTTAATTGTTTTGTGGTTGGAACATATGAGATGCAAATCTGTCCTCTCTCAATCTTTTTCTGATAAAATGCTTGTCAACTTTAATATGTTTAGTTCTATCATGCAGCACTGAATTATGAGAAATAGAAATTGCATATTTGTTGTCACAATACAACCTTATTAGTGGAACTTTTAGTTCTTGTAGGATTTTCTCTACCCATAGTGTTTTACATATTCCATGAGCCACTGCTCTAAAATCAGCTTTCGCACTACTTCGTGCCACAACACTCTATTTTTTACTCCTCCAACTAACCAGATTTCCGCCAACAAAAATACAATACCCAGATGTTGACCTTCTATCCATGACATTTCCAGCCCAATCCGTATCTGTATAGACTTCTACTTGAAGATGTCCATACTTTTTGTAGAGTAACCCTTTTCCAGGCGACCCCTTCAAGTGCCTTAGGATTCTAAAGACAGCATCCATGTTTTCTTGACCAGGTGAATGCATAAACTAGCTTATCATGCTCACAGAAAATGCTATATCTGAGCGTGTATGGGATAAATAGATTAACCTTCCTACTAATCGCTGATATCTCCTTTTGTCCATTACATTTTTTGGTTCAGCTGGCTTCAATTTTAAGTTAGGCTCTATAGGTGTTTCAGCAGCTTTACAACCAAGTAATCCCATCTCTTTTAAAAGATCTAAGATGTACTTTCGTTGGTTCATAAAAATGCCTTTGTTAGACCTTGCAAATTCAATTCCAAGGAAGTATTTTAATGAGTCAAATTCTTTGATTTGAAATGCTTTGACAAGCTTCTCCTTCAAATCTTTTAGCCTCAAAAAATCATCACCTGTCAGAATAATGTCATCCACATATACAATTAAGATGGCAATTTTATTAGCGGCTAAATGTTTATAGAAAAGTGTATGGTCAGCTTGGTTTTGAGTATAACCAAGTCCCTTCACGATCATTCCAAGTCATTCAAACCAAGCTCTTGGGGATGGTTTCAAGCCATAGAGAGATTTCTTTAGTTTGCACACTTTATTCCTCCCTAGTTCAACCTCAAATCCAAGTGGAAGTTTTATGAACACCTCTTCCTCTAGCTCCCATTCAGAAAAGCATTCTTTACATCCAATTGATGCAAAGGTCAATTGTAATTCGTAGCAAGAGATAAGAGAATCCTCAGAGAGTTGAGTTTAGCAACTGGAGCAAAAGTCTCTCGATAGTCTACTCCATAGGTTTGTGTAAATCCCTTATATACTAACCTAGCCTTATACCTCCCTATGCTTCCATCAGCATTGCACTTGATGGTGAAAACCCACCTGCAATCAACTAATTTTGTATTCTATGGCAAATTTACAATCTCCCAAGTTTCATTCTTCTTGAGTGCATTCCACTCTTCCATCACTACTAATTTTCAGTTGGGATCATCTAGTGCATCCTCTATGTTCCTAAGCTCAAACAGATTTATAATTTTAGAAGTAAAAGTTTGATATTTTTGGAAGAGATTTTGGTAAGAGACATAATTGGAAATAGGATGGTTGGTGCTGATTTTGAGTACCTTTTTGGTGCAGGTTCTGGTTTCTTTCCTAAGCGCTATTGGCAAGTTATTATTAGAAGTGACAATTTCAGATTTACCTGGAAGTTCCTGAAGTACTACAATTGGGTCGTCTTTCGGGTTTTTAGATTGGGTTGGTACAAAGATGATGGGTTGGTCTCTATTCTTCTTGGGATATTTCCGAACATAACATCGAAGCTCCTTTTCTGATTGTGGTATTTCTTTTCCTGTTTGGGTTCTAACTAATTTTGGCACAATTTCAGAATTGGTTTTCACATCTTGTTTTGTAATGGTTTCAGAATTTACTTATCAGTAAAAATTGTATCCTCAATATGTAAGATAGGAGTGGGTAAAGGTTCATGCAAAAAATTTTCTTTACCTAGACTCTCCTCCTGAACTGAAAAAAAAGTTTCATGTTCCTAAAAAGTAACATCCATACTTACATGAAATTTCTTGGTGTGTGGATTGAAACATTTATAACCCTTTTGACTTGGAAAATAGCAAAAAAATGCATTTTTCTGCTCTTGGATCAAGTTTACTTCGATATGAAGGTGTATTGACGGAGAAAAATTGTCGGTAAAGAATTTCACAAAAATGTCGCATTGCAAGTATAGTTCTAAACCGACAAGCAATCCTCGGTTAACGTTTAAATGGTTTGTTGATGCGTGAGCATCTTTCTTACCTTTTCCTAGTGAATTTGCATTTAATTTGTTAAGTTTTATCAAGAATTAATTATCTTTTAGCCATTATAGATGCTACTTTGAATCTTGTGCAATTTTATTTATTTTAGGTAGCATTCGGATGGATTTGATGGAGTTTCTGCAGAGAAAGAGAAGAAACCATGAAGCTAACCAGCGAGGAGCGACGCGTGCGCGTGCCTGACGCGTACGCGTGATTTGGAGCTATTCATGGCGACGCGTGCGCGTACCTGACGCGTACCCGTGACACGCGAAAAAGGCCATCAACGTGTACGCGTGACTGACGCGTACGCGTGACATGCGCGATATGCAGAAAACGCAGAAAACGCTGGGGCGATTTCAGGCCGAGTTTTGACTCAGTTTTCAGCCCAGAAAACATAGATTAGAAGTTGCAGAATGGACAAAACAAGTGGTCCCCATCCATCAATGAAGACATGCTGATTGCTTTAATTAATTCTAATTTAAAACTTTAATTTTTATTTTAAAATAGGAAAATATATTATTTTAGTTTTAGAAGATAGCTTTTAAATTAATTAGGATTAGATATAAAAGGAGATTCCAACAGGGGGGTTCCAGCACAACATTTTTTATTCCACATTCCATTCCAATTTACAATCCTTATTTTTTTTTGAACCATGAGCAACTAAACCTCCACTGTTAAGGTTAGGAGCTCTATCTATTTGTATGGATTGATTTTATTACTTTTTCTATTTTAATTTATGTATGGATTTATAATTTAAGAATTATTTTCGTTCTTTATCTTATGAATTTAGGTGGAACGGTAGTATAACCCTCTTTCTAATTGTGTTCTTGTATAACTTGGAAAAGCTCTCTACGTGAACAACAACTTGAAAATATATTCTCCTAAATTTTAATTATATGGATTTAATGGGATACGTGACATATAATCCTTTTATTTTTAGGTAATTAGAGTTTTTGTGGCATATAAACTGGAATTTGATCATCACCCTCTAATTGGAATTAATTGACCAAGGAATTGGCAGTTGATGAAAATTAGAGGAGACTAGAAAGGTCTAAGGAATTAGGGTCTAGTCACATATAGTTTGCCATAAATTAAATCCTACATGATTAAAATAGTTAGTAAGAAAAGTTAATCCGGAAAAATAGATAACTCTGAAACCTTAACTGCCTTCTCCATACTTTACTTCCAATCCATTTACTTTACTATTTTAATTTCTGTACGATTGTTTAATGCTCTTTGAATATTCAACCACTCTTTTCTGTTTGTCTAACTAAGCCAATCAATCAATAAATCATTGTTGCTTAGTCCTTCAATCCTCGTGGGATCGACCCTCACTCACCTGAGGTATTACTTGGTACGACCCAGTGCACCTGCCGGTTAGTTTGTGGTTATAAAATCCGCACCATTTGTTACTTAAGCAAACCAAATAAAATTAACCGAAGTATTTAAACCTCGGGTCGTCTCTCAAGGAATTGCAGGGAAGTATGTTTATTATTGGCTATGGAAAATTATATTTTTAGGTTCTGTAATAAGAAACAACAAAGTAAAATGGCAAGAAAATAAACTAATAACTACAAAAGCTCTTAGCAAGGAAAGAGAATTAGAAGTCATATCCTCATTATCATCGTCAATCGTGATGGTAAATATAAATTGCTTTCACTTAGTTATCCTCTAACAAATGAAGGAAAGTCAAGTGAGCAAAATCGACTTTAGTTCACAAGTCCTAATCAAAGACTAGATTTAGTGAGGCTCAAGCCAACTAGGAACCTTCAATCACTGAACAACAAAAGAGTTTTGATAACTCAAGAGTCTCCAATTAATCAATCTAAGTTAAGAACACAAAAATCTAAATTAAAATACAACCAAGTATTTTATCAAACACTTGGAAAACATAAAATAAAAACATAGAAAATTGACAAGACATAGGAAATTCTAAGACTAACCAAAGCAAAGAAATAACAATAACAAAGCAATTGAACAATAAGAAACATGAAACATAAATTCCATTCATGAAAATTGAGAGTAACACATGAACTCATAAACTAAATTAGCAAAATAAAGGAATCAATAAGAAAAGTATATAACTAAAATATTAGAACAAATAAAAGTAAGAGAAAGCTAAATTAAAATAAGACTGAAACCTACACCTAAGGAGAAATTGGAAGAAGAAACCCTAAACCTAGAGAGAGGAGAGAGCCTCTCTCTAGAATTCTACATCTAAAACCTAATATGTGTACGAATGAAAAGTGAATGATTTCTTTTTCTGATTCGTCCCATTCTGTAGCCTCTAATCTTCATTTTCGGGCTTGAAACTGGGCCAAAAATAGCCCAGAAATCGCCCCTAGCATTTTCTCGTAACTGAGGCACGTGACGCTCATCACGCGTACGCGTTGTGCAGGCGTGCGCGTCGGCTCCAACTTCTCAAATCCTCGATTTCTTGTGTTCGTTCCACTTTGGTATGCTTTCTTTCCATCCTCTAGGCCATTCCTACCCTATAAAATCTGAAAACACTTAACGCACATATCACGGCATCGATGGTAATATAAGAGGATTAAAAATTAGCAATTTTAAGGCCAAAGAAGCATGTTTTCAATCATAGCACGGAATTAGGAAGGAAACTTAAAAACATGCAATTTACATGGATAAGTGTGAGAATAATTGACAAAATTTACTCAGTTCAATACAAAATAAACCATAAAATAGTGGTTTATCAATCTTCCCACACTTAAACATTAGCAGGTCCTCATGCTAAGGTCAAGGGAACCAAAAGAGTGAAGATGGATGGTAGGACTTATTAAATGCAACCTATCTATATGAATGCAACTACATGCAAAAATGCTTTTACCTACTTGGTTGAAAGTAAATAAATCTTTCAAGAATTCCACTAATTCAAATCATAAAATGAAGTACAAATCGACTTGCAAGAAGAAAGCTCGTGAAAGCCAGGAACAAAGAATCGAGCATCGAACCCTCACTGGAAGTGTATACACTCTAATCACTCTAGTATTTAAGGATCGATTCTCTCAGTTCTCTACTAAGCTTGCTTTCTAAGACTTGCTCTTCTTCTACCAATCAACAAAAATTTAATGCACGAATACACATATCAAGAGGTCTTTTAAGGGTTGTAATGGGGTTAGGGTCAAGGTAGGATTGTATTTAGTCAAGTGGACTAAAATCTGAATCCTTGATTAACCTAAACTTTCCTACCTAACCTAAGACAATCCATGTAATCAAAATACAAAATTTAACTATGTTTGCCACATATTCAAGCATCCCAAATTTGAGTACAATACATATGCATTGCTACCACCTTTTACTTTGGGGCATTTTGTTCCCTTTTTATTTGATTCTTTTCTTTTTTTACTTTTTTTGTTTTTCATATGTGGTGGATAACATATATTTGAGAGATTCATACATATGATTAAGATATTAAACGTAAGAATATGTGCTCAACTATCTTTTTCACATTTTTACAAAAAGTATAACATATCCAATTCCCAAACCAAATATTACCATACCCAATTTTCCCACACTTAATTCATGTACACTTTCACTAGTCTAAGCTAACCAAGGATTTAAATTAGGGACATCTATTATTTTCCGTTTAGAGTTCATGATGTGCTAAAATAAAGAACAAATGGGATAAAATAGGCTCAATATTGGTTTGCAAAGGATAATGAAAGGGTAAGGCCATATGGATATGTGAGCTATAGTGAAACAAAGGCCTCAATCACGTAAGTACATGCATACATCAAACAATAAAAATATAGAATCAAGCAAGACAAAGATCACAATTTTAGAAAGAACAACACACACCATAATAAAACATTAGTTGATAAAATGCAACCAATCAATCAAATAGGTTCAAAAAGCTCACTAGTTTTGTGTGTTCGAGCTCTAAAACCATGCTCCAAATTAAATTTCTTCAAGCAAGTTTAACAAAAATTTTAATTCAAATTAGTGAAATGCTCTAAAACAGTTTCTTGGAAGAGAATTCATCACTTCAACCAAGTAGTGCATAAATGCAGCAACTAACTACACATGCAATCTATTATGCAATGCAACAACCAATCTAACAAAGAAAATTAAATATTGGTGTTGGAAATGAAGTAGTTACCCACGGAAGTCGGTCCTCGACCTCCCCACACTTAAAGATTGCACCGTCCTCGGTGCATGCAAAGATGTGCAAGTGGACGGGTTGCTACAACTGATGCACTTTCTCCAAAGATTGTATGACGTGACTTGTTTGTTATCCCATTTAGAAGTGTTCCGTTTTCCTTCTTAGTGGCCATCCTGAAAGAAGAGAAAAAGGAAGAAGAATAACCCACAAACAAAGATATGCAAACAAATAAAATATAGGTGGGCTAATGCCAAATAATAATGAGGTTCTCAACTACATGGTAGCTACAACATGCAAGTGAGAAAATAATATAGGCGAATGGCATATCAATAGTGCAAGAATTGAAACAATGAGGGAGAGAGAGTGGGTCATGAAAGACAATATAAGTTCATATCAATGCAAAAAGAATACAAGTGTCATAAAAGATTAGCATTGACCTATAAATAATATCACCCAACAATATAAAACAAGTCACTAAGCACCAAAACAATGGAAGAAATATTCGATAAATGAGTAAGAAAATTTAACACCAATGTTAAAACAACAAATATAGAAAAGAAAAAGGAAACAAACAACAAAGATAAAATGCAATGAATGCAAGTATGCAAATGTAATAAGTAAAAGAAAAGAAAGATAAGAAAAAATGAGAAGTGAAAATTTGAAAAGTGAGAGAAGAATAAAGTAAGAAGGAAGAAGAAAAGGAAGAGGAAAGGAAAGAGGAAAGAAGGAGAAAGGAAAAGAAGAAGCGACGCATAAGCATCGCCCACGCGCACGCGTGAGAGGCAAAAAAATGCAAATGACGCATACGCGTCAGCGACGCGCACACGTGGGTTGTGTTGTGCGCCTGGCACCCCACCCGCATGGTTCCAGCACAACTTTCGGTTTGGCCATGCGGGTGCGTCGTTCCAGCACCATTTTCGCATGGTGCATTTTCGAGGGTCTCACGCGTGCGCGTCAGCCATGCGTGCGCGTGACATGCTTTTTTTTCATATAAACCAACAAGGTATCAAATTAATGCCAAACATTATTAAACAAGTAAAACCACAACTTAAACGAAATAAAACTAACTAAAATTGGAAATTCAACTTATTACTAATATAAATAAAAAGAAAAAATAGGAAGAATTTACCATGGTGGGGTGTCTCCCACCTAGCACTTTTAGTTAAAGTCCTTAAGTTGGACATTTGGTGAGCTCCTTGTTATGGTGGCTTGTGCTTGAACTCATCTTGAAACTTCCACCAACGCTTGGACTTCCAATAAGCTCCAAAATTTCCAAGTGAAATCACCAAGCTTTGGTGAAGTTCTTCTCAAGCTTTAAGCTTCCAAAGTTGATCCTCTTGTATGCCGGGATCCCAAATCTTGTTTCTACACCCGTCTTCAAGTTGATCATCTTTGTTCCAACCAGGTGGCAAGCAATTCAAATTCTCAACGAAGTACCAAACCCTTCTCTTAGATCCAACCAATTGATCACTAGTCTAACCCTTGCATCTAGATCTTGAAACCTCAACCTTGATGAGTCTTGATTTGCAACTCCAACCACTAAACATCATTTTCTTACGCTTCATTCTACAAAGCCTCCTAAGTTGGCCATCCATTTCAAGAATGCCACACTCAAGTGGGACAATAAAGCTAAGAGAGATAAGTTTTACCCACTTAAATGAAGGAGTAGACGGCAACCTAGGTAAAGAAATCTCCAACGATCTTGACAAAGCATATTCAACTCCCTTCCAACCTTGCCGAAGGACCTCCACCTTTTGAAAAGATTCTTCACTTTCAAGCTCTTCCTCACCGAACTCATCCAACTCTTCTCCATTACTCAAATAATAAATATGAGGTTGAGAGAAATCTACCTCAATGTCGCTTTCAATTTCATCAGGAGAAGGTTCTTCAAACTCAAGGGGTTCACTTGTGGATGCAAATTCATTACTAGGATGGCTTGATTCATGATCATCATCACCAAGGAAACTTGCCTCTTGATCTATCCCGTCCAATTCTTCATAGGGAACATGCCTTGGAGGTTGTGCACTACCCTCCTCAACATTAATTTCAAGCTTCTTGGAGGAATACTCTACAACTCTAGATTCCCATGGAGGTTTATCATCTCCTAAGTCTTCGACCACTTCTTCCTCTTCAACAATTACGGCTTCCTTCAATTGTTTCAATACAAAGTCACATTCCTCATTTTCCACTGGAGTTTCTAATCTTTCCTTCATGCTACACTCCTCATTAGATTCTCCACATGCGACCATGGGGTACTTTGAGTGTCGAAGCGCAGAGAGGCTAAATTATCTAATACCTAGGTCAAGGTAGCTATGAAATCTAGTTTCGTCTGCTGCATCTCTCTTTGCCCTTGAAGAACAAGACCAAGGGTGTTATCCATTGGAGAGTGGAGTGGATATGAGGGTTCATTGATTGGGAGGAAGAGTTCATGATAGGAAGGTACTTCGTCTTGATAGGGATATGGGAATGGTGTATATTGAGATGGTGGTTCTTGGGAGTAATTGTGTTGAAATTGGGGAGGTTCTATGTATCGTTCATATGGCTCATAAGGTAGTTGGTATGGTAGATATGGATTAGGGTCATATGGAAGTGTTTGATTGTAAGGGGCTTGTGAGTATAGTGGTTCAAAGCTATGTTGAAGAGGGAGTTCATAGAAATATGGTGATGGTTATTAGTAGTCACAAGGAGGTCCACCATATCCATTGTCTTGGTATGCATCATGGAATGGCTCTTGCTCGTAGTACATTGGAGAGGGTTGTTGCCATGGAGGTTGTCCATAAGCTTGAGGCTCCTCCCACCTTTGATTGTCCCAACCTTGATGCATGTTTTCATTGTAGCTTCCATTCCCTACAACATAATTGTAACCAAACTCATAGCCAAAGGGGTGAGAATTCATAATGAAAGGAGAAAATAAAAATAAGAACTAATAAGAAATGACTAAACAAAGTCCTAAAACTAGCAAAAACTAACAAAAAAGCAAAAGGCAAACATATTCACAATATTCATAATAACCAATTGATAAACTCCGATTTTGTGGTTTATCTTGTGCTTAATTTGGGGGATTTTATCACCTTTTCTCACATTTATTCAATGAAATAGCATGGTTTTGCAATTTTCCCTTGATTTGTGCTTAAATGTGAAAACATGCTTTTTAGGCCATAAAATTGGTGATTTTAATTCACTTTAATTCCATTTGATGCCTTGATGTGTTTGTTGAGTGATTTCAGATTCATAAGGCAAGTATTGGATGGAAGAAGTGAGGAGAGAAGCATGCAAAGTGGGAGAACTCATGAAGAAATGAAGGAACCGTAAAGCTGTCAAGTCTGGCCTCTTCGCACTCAATCGACCATAACTTGAGCTACAGAGGTCCAAATGAGGCGGTTCCAGTTGCGTTGGAAAGCTAACATCTGGGACTTCAAAATAATGTAAAATTTGCCATATGTTACTTCGCGCTCAGGGGCGCGCACGCGCCATGTACGCGTGCGCGCCGATGCTGCTTGTGGCCCACTAAAGTGAAATCGCCCCCAACGATTTCTGAAGTATTTTGGACCCAATCCAACTCATTTCTGATGCTATTGAACCCAAGGATTTGAGGGGGAATGAAAAAAGAGTCATAGTTTAGTTTTCATTATGTTTTAGGTAGAATTCTAGAGAGAGAAGCTCTCTCCTCTCTCTAGATTTTAGGGTAGTTTTAGTTAATTCTTCTTGGATCCAAATTTTAATTCTTTTTTTGATTTAGTTTCTCCTTTTAATTTCTTGTTGTTACATCTCTACTCTTTTAGTTTTACTTGTCATTTCCATTATTTTGCCATTTTTATGTTTATGAACAATTGTTGGATCTTAAATTTCTTTAATGCAATTTTATGTTTCCATGTTCTTTTATGTTGATCTTGCTTACTATTATTGATTTCTTGCTATTGATAGTTATGGGTTTCCTTTAATTCTTGCATTTTTACCATACTTTTCTTTTATGCCTTCCAAGTGTTTGATAAAATTCTTGGTTGGATTTTAGAGTAGAATTTTATGCTCTTGGCTTGGGAAGGTAACTTAGGAACTCTTGAGTTACTAATGTCCAAGTGATTGACGATTGGGAGCCACTAACGCTAGATCTCACTAATTGATTTGGTGTAGGACTAGGACTTATGGACTTGGATTGACATAGCTCATTTGACTTTCCTTTATTAGTTAGAGGATGACTTAATGGGGTTGATCATTGCCAATTCTCATGTTGTGGTTAGTGATAAGGATAGAGATCCTTGACTGCCAACCTTTGCCAAGACCTTTGTAGTTGTTAGTTTATTTTCATTGCTATTTACATTTCATGTCTCTTATCCCAAAAACCCCAAAATATCTTCATAGCCAATAATTGAGAATTTCATTGCAATTCTTTATGAGACGACCCGGAGTCTAAATACTCCGGTTAATTTTCATTTGGGGTTTGTTACATGTGACAACCTAAATTTTTGTATGAAACGACTATTGTTTGGTTTAGAAACTATACTTTACAACGAGAATTCATTAGTGGAATTCTAGACCACACAAAAGTTCGTTCATCAAAATGGCGCCGTTGCCGGGGAGTTGCAATGGTGTTACATTATTGGCTATTGTGAATATGTGAATATGTTTGCCTTTTCCTTATTTGTTAGTTTTTGCTAGCTTTAGGACTTTGTTGCTTATTTTTATTAGCTTTTGTTTTTATTTTTTTTCTTTCACTATGAATTCTCATCACTTTGGCTATGAGTTTGGCTCAAATTATGTTGTAGGGAATGGGAACTACAATGGTAATATGCATCAAGGATGGAACAATCAAAGGTGGGAGGAGCCTCAAAGGATTGATCACCTTTCTTGGCAACAACCCCCTCCGGTTTCTTATAGGTATAACTCCAATCCTAATGCATATCAATCTAATGGATGTGGTGACCCTTATTGTGATTGTCAAAACCCACCACCACATGCCTATGAACCACCCCCTCAACATGACTTTGAACCACCCTACTCACAAGCCCCCTACCACCAAACACCTCAGTATGACCCTAATTCTTATCCATCATACCAACCACCTTATGAACCATATGAACCACACATAGAACCACCACCATTCCAACACAATTACTCTCAAGAACCACCTCAATATACACCGCCTCCATACCCTTACCAAGATGAATGAAAAACTGAAGATTGACAGTTTAGAATTCATAATAAATTTTCGTTGCAAGTATAGTTTCTAAACCAAGCAATCAACCTTTCTTGCAAAAGTTCTGGTTGTCACAAGTAACAAACCCCTAAATAAATTGATAACCGAAGTATTTAAACCTCGGGTCGTCTTCTCAAGGAACTGCAGGGAAGTATGTTCTTATTATTGGTTATGAGTTTTGTAAATTGGGGTTTTGAAAGCAAGGAATAAGTAATTTAAATGACAAATAAAATAAATAAATAACTGTAAAATAAACTCTTAGCAAGGTATGAGAATTTGGAATTCCTATCCTAGTTATCCTTATCAATGGTGATGAGAATTGAATTTTAATCCCACTTAGTTAGCCTTTACTAAAGCAAAGGAAAGTCAAGTGGACCAATTAGTTTGATCCTCAGGTCCTAGTCGATTCCTAATAAAAGACTAGAGTTATTGGAGTTTAATTCAATTGGTAAAAATAACAATTATCAATCACGATGAGTTTAACAACTCAAGAGTTACCAATTAATCAACCAAGCCAAAAGGAAGAAAATGTAAATTATTAATGTAAATAAAGGAAAGCAATTATAATTCTGAAATACCTCAAATCATATTAAATAGAAAATCAAATCTAAACATGAATGGTTCATAAGCCAATTTGGCAACAAAAGTAATTAAAGAAAAGCATTAAAATATCTAAAAGCAAAAGGGAAATATAAAGTAAAGGAATATTGAACCTGATAAGGAGTTGGAATACTAAATTGAAATAATAAGAAATCCTAATCCTAAAACCTAAGAGAGATGAGAGAACCTCTCCCTCTAAAAACTACATCTAAACTATGAAAAGTGAATAATTGGAGATCTCTCTGAATGGATGCATTCCTCCACTTCATAACCTCTAATCTGTGCTTTCTGGACTTGGATCTAGGCCAAAAAGGGCTTCAGAAATCGCTGGGAGCGTTTTCTGTAATTTCTGGTGCGTGGCGTCTGTCACATGTCCGCATGGGTCACGCGGTCGTGTCATCTGGAGTTTTCCTTGTCACGTGTTCGCCTCGGTCATTTATCCACGTCATCTGTGTTTTGCTTAAGCCGCGCGTCCGCGTCAGTCACGTGTTCGCGTCGCTGTCTTTTCGCGCTAGGCATGCGGCCGCGTCGTCCATGCCTTCGCGTCGCTGCCAGTTTCTTCAAAAACTCCATTTTGTGCTTTCCTTCTGTAACGACCCAATTTTCAGTACGCCTAGGACATACCAAAAACTGAGTGCTACCAATTTGTCATCCTAATTATTGTCTATTATTTATTATATGAGCCTGATTCGTTGTTAAAAGCGTAGTTAATTAGCGAGGTACTTTTTTTTTGAAAACGTTTGAATTAATAGACAGAATCATTCATAATCAATTCACAAATAATAACAGATAAAACAGTTATAAGCAACCACACATAAATACATCACAAGCAGCTAACAACATTTAGTGATCCAGCCTTTATTAGAGTATAGACTTTTAGTTAGAACACCCCTAGATATAGCTAGATAATAACTAAATACATATATATACATACAACATCCCAGGCCCTGACCTGTTCAAGAAGTCCCTAAGCTGGCACCCAGGCTAGTCTAGACTCTATACTCACCTATTCCCCCTAAACTACTAAAGCGAGGGAAAGTACGCTCTAAGTTTTCAAAACTCAAGTCAGGTGGAACGTCACCAAAAGGTAGAACATCATCTGCTACTCCTCTGCACGATCATATGTCATCAAAGAGCGTCTCTCAAGTACTTCATCGAGTGGCCATATAACAGCAACATCGTACAGAGGACTTAGGCTAAAGTTTGTGGAAAAGCGGGGTGCAGACGTTGGCTGGCCTCATAGTATATACATATAAACAGGTAACGGAGTTCACTCTAAACTCAGAAGACTATTTAGAGTGAAATCCTTTTTGTGAACGATCGTCAGCGAACTACGGAAGGGTACTCATGCTTCCATCTGAAGGGGGAAGGGAGAGAGAAGGGGTAAGAATTGGGGAGTTCTTAGTAGGGCCGGGGTTATTAGTTACGTTCATTAATTCCGTGTTGTTTAGCAGATAAATAGCAGAATACCGAGAAGCAGTAGACAGAAGAAACAAATAAATAGAGAAAATAAAGAAAACGGAAAGTAAAACACAAACAAAAGAATACAAGAAAATAAAACATAGACACAGATAATAGAATGAAAACAAAGAAGGCATACATTCATACAACAATCATAACAGAGGAAATGCGCAACCAAATATGATGCATGTCTAGTCCTAGCGCAGATAATGAGCTCATTTGTCGGTTACATACCCGCTCCCGACGTTACCCGGAGTCCTCTGACCAGGTAAGGCTTTCCTGTTGGCAATGTCCCTCGCAAGAGTCCTTTGACTTGTGAGGCAAACCACTGCAAGAGTCCTTTGACTTGCAGGGCAGCACTAGCAACCCACTGCAAGAGTCCTTTGACTTGCATGGCGGAGCTAGTTAACTTATATCTGCCCAACACCCTCTCTGTAAGAGTCCTCTGACTTACAGAATAGCATTATAGCTAAGTATCCCAGGAAAGCACTCTCAGTGGTCGTACCACCATCTATCTGACTGCCTTCACGCAGCAGATCATCACATAATCATTCTCATTATCATCATCACTTTCACATTCTTATGCAGTACCTCTTTCTTTCTCTGTTCAATCATGCTATACAAACTTTACAGCTTTTACTTTTACAACATCGTAACTCAAACCATTTCTCTTTATCACATTACTCTTTTCTCTTTGTCTTTTTACTTTGCTCTGGTTACTCTTTTCTCTGTATCCCTTTATTCTGCTTTGGTTACTCTGTTCTCTGTGTTTCTTTACTCTGTTCTGATTTCTCTGTTTAACGTATGTATTTAAAGCTTATGTAAATTTCGGTATGAATAGTTAGTCTGTCCCAAGTATAAGTTCATTAAGTCTATACTGAAACAGTTTAACTTTTCATATAATACCTAACCCTATTCGCAATTCCAGGACTAGCTATATTGCCCTAGTTCGTTCACTAGTCTCTGTCTGTTTTTCTGTCATTAAAACTTTACAGACTTTTTCTTCGATTTTTATCTTTTCTTCAACTTTTTATCTTTTATTTATCTTTGTCTCACTAATATGTTTTCACCACTCCCTAAGTGTTTAAATTTCACCAAATTTTTACCAAGAATCAATCATTTATGCAACCAATTTTTAGCACAGACAATTTATACAACATTCACACAAATCAAACACAAATAATCAAGATTAATTTCGTGACACCCTACCTTGATTTGCTGCTCCAAATCCGGTTATTCTTTGAAGTGTTCTTAAAGCACTTTTTCCTCCTAAAACACATCAAGAACAACTTTAAATCCACAAACTCTCAACTGACCAAATCTCCCTCAGCATGTTAGGAAGAGATATCTCACCATAGACTTGCTGGAAATTAACGTTTCTTGGCCCTCAAGTCAAGTTAAGCATGATTCCTAAGGAAGAACATCAAGAAAACACATGTTTTGCATGATTTTCCTTGAAAACCGAATTGAAAGGGGAAAGGAACAGCCATATCACCTTATTTCCAGTCTTGATAAGTCACATGGTTATGTAGAGGAAGAAGAGAGGATCATTTTGGTGAAATCGGAGTTTTGATTTGAGTTTTGGTTCAGAAGAAATCAAGCTTTGAAGATTAAGTGTTCATAAAAGTTTCTCTCTTTTCTCTCTTGTTATTTTCGGCCAAAATGATGAAATGAGACAGCCTTGGAGGTCTTGGGGGTGTAAGGTGAGTTGTGATTAGTTGGCTTGGAGGTGGATTAAAATAATATTAAAATATCTCAGGTGTATAACTACTAAAACTAGGTGTATCGGAACACTTGTAAAAACTAGGTTCTTCGTGACTGCGTTATTGAGCTTGCCTCATAAAAGGTTCTATCTTAAAGATGACATAATGACAATGAGGATTGAGATACTTGATGATATATCAGAGGTTCTCCCCTTACTGATCTTCCGGAGGATTCCATGCCTTCGAAAAAGATCTCGTATACTCGAAAATCAGGGTTGTTACACCTTCCATTTTTGTATGTTTCCTTTCCATCCTTTAAGTTATTCCTGCCTTTAGAATATCTGAAACTACTTAACACACAAATCACGGCATCGAATGGTAATAAAGGGTGATTAAAATAATTAATTTTAAAGCATAGGAAACATGTATTTCACATATATCACATAATAAGGAAGGGAAAGTAAAACCATGCAATTTTCATGAATAAGTGGGTGAAGGATTGAATAAATCTCTTGAATTGAGCATAATACATATCATAAAATATGGGTTTATCAACCTCCTCACACTTAAACAATAGCATGTCCTCGTGCTAAGTCCAAGATAAAGAGTAAGGTAAGGTTAAAGTGGTGGAATCTCATGCAATGCAATCTATCTAAATGTAACTACCTAAATGAGTCATGCAATTCTAATTTTTATTCACTTGTATATAAAACTTACATGTAGTTAAATTAATTCACATTCTCAAGGAATTATATATGCATAGCCAACCTTAGATAATGTTAAGGCACTTTTACAATTGAGATGGGAAAAATATTTTTTTAAACTTGCAAGACAATTAACAATTTAAGCAGAGATATATGGTGATGAGCTATTGAACCCTCACTGGATTTTGTGTTTACTCTCTAGTCACTCAGTGTTTATTAGGTTAATCACTCTATCCTTCTTTTTATCCTTACTTTCTATAACTTTGTTCTTCATCTAACCGATCAACAATTATAGAATACAGTCATACAAAAATCATGAGGTCTTTTTCAAGATTGTAATGGGGCCAAGGTAAAGGTAAGGGTATATGTATAAGGTTAAGTGAGCTAATAAGTGAATCCTTAACTAGTCTAAGATCTCACCTAACATACATATTTTGTAATTCAAAGCTTCTTAACCTATTTGCCCAGATTTTTCTCACTTTGTATTGCAAGCTCATTAACTTAAATTTTATCCCATGTGCATTGATTCTTTTTATTTTGCAATTGGGGAATTTTTGTATCCCTTTTATTTAAATAAAATTATTTTTATTTTTTTATTTTTTTTAATGCACATGGTAATTCAATCGATTTCACATGAGCATGCTTCCCAAAATTTTTATTTTGAGATATCTTTTTTCTTTTTTTTTTAACTTTCTTCCTTTGTTTCTGTCATCCATGTTCCCATAAAGTTCCCCACACTTAAACAATACACAATTTCTATCTTAAGCTAACAAAGGATTCAACTTGGGATTTTTATTTTGTTTTTCTGCTTAAGGCTAGTAATGTGGTTTATATAACAAGAGGGGTTTAAAAAGCTCAAGGGGGCAAACAAGGGTGATGTAAAGGGTAGGCCAATTTGGGATAAGTGAGCTAAACAAGTAATGGCCTCAATCATCTCTTAGTATGTATCGATACTCTACAATTGGACATATAGATTAAAACAAAGCAAGGAACATCAGAATAAAAAAGAAGGGCGAAACACACAGGAATAAAAATTATGGTTTGAATGTAACCATACAATTAAGCTCAAAACTCACAGGCTATGTGTTCTCTAGCTCAAAATTCATATATCAGTTATACATATCATGCAAGTAAAATTTAAGAGTTCCCATTATTCTCAATGTAAAATTTCTTGGGTGGCTTTAAAGTTTTAGTGTTCCTCCTTGATGAAATGTTGTTAACTAACTAACATGTTATGTTCTATATACAAGGTGTGTGGATTGTTTTTATTCTGTTAAAGTCTCTAGTTTATTTCCTTTTTATTTTCAATTTAAACCAACTATCACATGCTAAAGGGTAAACTATACTAATTAATCCACATATTCTATAACTAATGAGTTAGAATTGCAAACTAAACTAAATGGCTAAAATATGAAATAAAGTGCAAAATGCAGAAAATAGAGTAAAAACACATAAAAGGAACAATGTATAAGTACTAAAAGATAAAAATAAAAATAAAGAGAAAAATACAGAAAAAATAACCAAAATAAAATAAAAGAGTCTGTAGTGGTTCACCAAAAAATACGCCAGAGATGGCGACCTCCCCACACTTAAAATAAAGCATCGTCCCCGATGCTCACTCAAGCTGGGTGTGAAGGAGTGTCATCACTGGAAGGATGGGCTGCTGGAGTCTCGGTGGTGGTCTGAGGATCTGCAGACTGGATGAGGGTAGGTGGGTCTGTCTGCTGGAGAGGAGGCTCTGACTGGATAGGAATCTCTGGATCGGCGGCCTGTAGCTGGTGTGTCTCCCTCTGCTGTGGCACAGCCTGCTCCGGTCCTGCCTGTGCAGCCTGGGTGGGGGTCTCCTCCTCATGAGCATCCTCCTCCACCTCAGATGTATCAGAAGGGGTGTCAGGCTCGGAGGGGATGTCGCCGCCGGAACGGATCATCAACTTGACGTGCTCATAGCGTCGCTTGTTGCGACGCTCCATACGATCCAAGCGGACGAAGAGTCGATGCACCAAATGGTAAATAAGCTCAGGAGCAACTGGAGGTGCAGTGGGTGGGGAAGGTGCAGCAGTGGAAGAAGAGGGGGTAGCTGAAGGTGTGGTTGTCTCATCAGAAGCAGTAAGGAATGAAGGTTTGTAGCCTAAAGCCAGAAAGTTCCTGCTGTGAGGAATGATCTTCTTGTAGTCCGCAGCAGGTGGCCTCTCATCAGCATCCTCCAAGGCACGTCAGCTCGACGGCCTAGCTGGGTGACCAGGTAAGGGAAAGGGAGGGTGCCTCTGACATGGACCCTGGCCATATAGTGCCGGATGAAACGAGGCAGATATAGGTCATTACCCTCCATCACACACCAGAGGAGGGTAATCATAGTAGCAGGCAGCTCCGTCTCATGAGTGCTCAGCATAATAAAGTTACTCAGGATCTGGTGCCAGAGCCGAGCCTCATCATTCAAGTATATCCGCTTGATTCCTTTAGGCATGGTGGTGTTCTTACCCATGACCCATGGGACAGTAGGGTCAAGGGCTATCCTCTCCTTGACAGCGTCCCAGTTGAATCTCAGAAACCTCATATCCTCTTTAGCCTTTTGGTAACCGTCAGGCTGATCTGACTTAGGCTGAAGGTGCAGAATATCCTCAATGGCCTCTTCAGTGACTAGTATCTGCTTCCCTCTGAGGTGCACTGCATCCAGGGAAGTCTTGAAAAAATTGCAGTAAAACTCTCTTACCCAGGAAGCATTGACCTCAGTCAGATTTCTCTCCAAGAAGAACCAGCCTCTTTGTTTGTTCTAATCGGAGGTGTACTGCTGTAGTTCTTCTGGAATTTTTAAAGTCCTCTCCAGGTACAGATTTCTAGAGGTAGCAAACACTGGATACTTCAGCTCATAGTATCGGTTTGCAAAATTAATTGGATCAGTGGCAGGGAGGAGTTGGCCAGCCTTCTCCTGCGGGGTAAAGTGCTTCTCCCGCCAGGAGTCATCATGCAAAAGCTCCAGGAGAGACATAGAGGATTCACCTCTTTTCCGTTTGCCAGTTGTTGCCTTGCTTTTTCCCTTTCTTTGAGTGTCAGACATCCTGAAAAACAGAAATCTAGGATATAATAAAAACATGGAAACAAGTAGGCAAATAACAAGATAAGAACATAGTGGCAAAGGAACAGTAGACTATGAAATGAGTTGAAGAATTGTGCATTTTGGATTGTTTCGGAATTAAAAAGCTGAGAGGAGAAATTTCAATTCAAAATGTAATATAAATAGAATTCATGTTAATTAGGAAAAACCATAAACATGCCTTGAGTTAAAAAGTAAAAGTAAAGAGTTAGTCAAAAAAAAAAAAAAAAACAAAGGGGGTTGTTAGAAAGTTAGAAGTGGTTTTAAAGTGAAAAAGAGGGTAGAAAACAAAAATCAGTGAGTTAGGAAAAAGAAAGTCAGAGTAAATGGCATGATGATTGGTTTCTAAGTAACAGGAATTTCACAATTTGAAGCAACAGACAACTCATATTCAAGCAAGGAAATCAAGTTGTTGATGATTCGTATAGATATACTAATAATGAAAATTTGAAATCAAATCATCAATAATGTGATTTATTAACCGGGGAAACAAAAGGAATAAGAATGCTGGCCGTGCATTCATGAATTGGATTGGTAAAAGCTAAGGACAACAAAATTGAAAATGCCAAAACCAATACATGAGTGAGAATCAAAACGATTTACAGAAAATTGGGCAGCATTCCGGGTAAAATTGGATGTTCAAGGAAAATAAACAGCAAGCAGAATAGTTCATATAAATTAAAATAAACTGCAAATAGATATAAATAATATGAACATGAAAGAGCAGGCGCAATAGCAGCATGAACAGTAAGAACATCATAGGAACAATACTAACATCACAGCAACAGCAGAATTGCGAAAATTATAAAATAAGTAGCAAGAATAGCGCAATTAATCAGGCCTAAATCCACTAACCAAATCCTAGCTACCTAACCACCTAGAATCCACTACAACATACATCTCTAACTATCCTAAATTTAAACATAACTGAAAAAAATATGCAAATAATTATGAATGAAAGAAAGGTGGCGTTCGGCGAAACCTGGTAGGCGTATGAACTAAGCTAAGGAACTGAGAGATGGCGGGGGTATGGTCGCGGTGGTGCTGGGAGGTGCACGGTGGCGTGGTGGCGGAACAGGACTGCGCCGTGGTGGTGCGGTGGCTGTTTGTGGTGGCAGGGGGGTTTCAGGTGAGGTGACCGGTGGAGGGGGTTAAGGAGGGAGAAAGGAAGGGGTGAGGGTGATGGTGGTGGGAGGCGCGGCGGTGACGGCGCGGTGGTGGGGGTGGTCGCGGAGGGGCAGCGATGGTGGAGGGAAGAAGAGAAGAGAAAGAGAAGAAAGAGAGGGAAGGAAGAAGGGGGTGGCGTCGTGGTTGTGGCTGGGTGGCGAGGGTGGTGCGGCGGTCCGGTGGGGGTGGCTGGGGTGGTGGTGATGGGCGCAGGGGAGGGGAAGAGAGCAGAGGGAGTTGGGGAAGAAGAAGGGGAATGGGGGGCGCGACAGGGTAGGGTTTCGCGTCACTGGGGGTTAATGAATTTGAATCCACGCAAACGCGTGGGGCACGCGGTCGCGTGGCTAGGGTGGAAATGGGTTGACGCGATCGCATGGAATAGGAAAAAAGGGATGAATGACGCGGTCGCGTGAGGCATGCGACCGCGTCGCTGGAATTTGTGCGAAACGCACAATTCCAGCATCGTTTCAGCGCAACTCTTTGTCTCCTTTGGGGTGTTGTGCAATCCACGTGACGCGTTCGCGTCCCGTGGGCCGTTTTGTGATAGACGCACGACAGACACACGATTCCAGCCCAGATTTCTGGGCATTGGATTTTTACGCCGATTTCCAGATCACGCGGCCGCGTGAATGACGCGGACGCGTGGGAGGTGGTTTTCGCAACTGACGCGAACGCTTTAGCGATGCGATCGCGTCACACGCCTTCTTCTCTCTCTTTTTTTTTCTTAATAATGCAGTATGCAGAATGCAATGCTAATATGAATGTTATGCAAAACTCCAGGTTCAATACAATAAAATAAAATAAAACTCAAAAACAAACAAAACTAAATAAAAAAATGAAAAAGGAACGATCATACCATGGTGGGTTGTCTCCCACCTAGCACTTTTAGTTAAAGTCCTTAAGTTGGACATTGGATGAGCTTCCTGTTATGGTGGCTTATGCTTAAATTCATCCAGAAATCTCCACCAATGTTTGGAATGCCAATAGCCTCCGGGGTCCCAAACTAGGTATGTAAAGCTTCTGAGCAGCTTCATACAGATTCTCAGGCTCCCGGGGTGACGAATATCAGAATAGATTCCAGGATCCCAAATTTTGCTTTTAGATCCGCCTTCGTCTTGATCTATATTCTTCGATCCGGGCAATTTAGAAATTGTATTCTCACCAAGATGACCAAACGCCTTCCGAGACCCATTCAATTGAACTTGGTACCAATCCGTGCACTTTGAATTGGAGCGTGGGACCTTATTGAACCTTGCGCACCAGCTCTGAGTATGAGCCATTTTCCTCTTACTCTTAAAGCCGCAGAGAGCTCTAAGCTGGCCATCTGTTTCAAGCAAACCATATTCAAGTGGAAAAATAAAGTTAAAGGTTAAGGATTGTACCCACTTGAAGCTTGTATTAGGTGATAATGGCCTTGGGACAGGTGTTTTCAGTGGTTCTGTAAGTTCTACTCCCTTGTGATCTTCTGTAAATTCCTCCACTTCTTTGCAAAATTCTTCAGCTGCAAATGCGTCCTGATTAAAGTCTTCTATGTCTTCCTCATCACTTAAGTCATACGTTGGAGGTTGAGAGAAATCTACCTCGACGTCATCTTCGTATTCACTTGGATAAGGTTCTTCAGGCTCAAGGAATTCAGTTAAGAATGTGAGTTTGTGACTAGGAGAGCTTGATTTGTGATCATTACTGCCTATGGAATCAACCTCTTGGTCTGTTCCGTCCAATTTTTCACAGGGCATATGCTGTGGAGGTCGTGCACTATCCTCCTTTGCATTAAATTCGGACTTCTCAGTGGAATCCTTTACGGTTCTTGATTCCCATGGAGTTTCAGCATCTCCTAAATCTTCAACCACTTCTTCCTCTGCAACTATTTCGGCTTCCTCCACTTGTTCCAATACAAAGCCACGTTTCTCATTGTCCACCAAAGTTTCTAGTGTTTCCTTCATGCTACGCTCTTCTTTTGATTCTCCATATGCGGCCATGGGAGTACTTCGGGTTCTCAGATGTCGGGAAGCTATTAAATTTACTACCTCAGTTATGGCAGTAGTGAGTTCCAGTATGCCCTTTTCTATCTTTGCTTGCCCTTGAAGAAGAATACAAAGTTTGTCATTCACTGGAGGTTGGGGTGGGTGTGAGGTCTCATTGGTTGGGGGAGAGGGTTCAAAGTAAGAATGTGGTGGTTCTTGGGAGTAATTGGATTGGGATTGTGGTGGATAAGGGTCATATGGTGCTGAATGGTGAAAAAGAACTTGTGAGTGTGGTGGTTCAAATCTACGTTGAGAGGATGGTCTATAAGCACAGGATGGGGCTTGTTGGTAGTTACAAGGTTGTCCACCATATCTACGAGCTTGGTATGCATTGTAAAGTGGTCCTCATCCATGATATCTTGGAGGGTGTTACTGCCTAAAGGGTTGATCAAATCCTCTTGGCTCCATCCATCTTTGATTATTTAGACCTTGATGCATATTCCTGCTATAACTTCCGTTCCCTTCAACAATATTAGAACCAAACTCAAAGCGAGAGGGGTGAGAATTCATAGTAGCCAATTGAAATAAAAGGAGAAAACAAAAATAAATAAACAAGCAAAAGAAAAAATATTTACAATAACCAATAATAAGGCACACATTTGCAGTTCCCCGGCAACAGCGCCATTTTGAAAAACTGAAGATTGACGGTTTAGAATTCAGAATAAATTTTCGTTGCAAGTATAGTTTCTAAACCAAGCAATCAACCTTTCTTGCAAAAGTTCTGGTTGTCACAAGTAACAAACCCCTAAATAAATTGATAATCGAAGTACTTAAACCTCGGGTCGTCTTCTCAAGGAACTGCAGGGAAGTATGTTCTTATTATTGGTTATGAGTTTTGTAAATTGGGGTTTTGAAAGTAAGGAATAAGTAATTTAAATGACAAATAAAATAAATAAATAACTGTAAAATAAACTCTTAGCAAGGTATGAGAATTTGGAATTCCTATCCTAGTTATCCTTATCAATGGTGATGAGAATTGAATTTTAATCCCACTTAGTTAGCCTTTACTAAAGCAAAGGAAGGTCAAGTGGACCAATTAGTTTGATCCTCAGGTCCTAGTCGATTCCTAATAAAAGACTAGAGTTATTGGAGTTTAATTCAATTGGTGAAAATAACAATTATCAATCACGATGAGTTTGACAACTCAAGAGTTACCAATTAATCAACCAAGCCAAAAGGAAGAAAATGTAAATTATTAATGTAAATAAAGGAAAGCAATCATAATTCTGAAATACCTCAAATCATATTAAATAGAAAATCAAATCTAAACATGAATGGTTCATAAGCCAATTTGGCAACAAAAGTAATTAAAGAAAAGCATTAAAATATATGAAAGCAAAAGGGAAATATAAAGTAAAGGAATATTGAACCTGATAAGGAGTTGAAATACTAAATTGAAATAATAAGAAATCCTAATCCTAAAACCTAAGAGAGAGGAGAGAACCTCTCCCTCTAAAAACTACATCTAAACTATGAAAAGTGAATAATTGGAGATCTCTCCGAATGGATGCATTCCTCCACTTCATAACCTCTAATCTGTGCTTTCTGGACTTGGATCTAGGCCAAAAAGGGCTTCAGAAATCGTTGGGAGCATTTTCTGTAATTTCTGGTGCGTGGCGTCTGTCACATGTCCGCGTGGGTTATGCGGTCGTGTCATCTGGAGTTTTCCTTGTCACGCCTTTGCCTCGGTCATGCATCCGCGTCATCTGTGTTTTACTTAAGCCGCGCGTCCGCGTCAGTCACGTGTTCGCGTCGCTGTCTTTTCGCGCTAGGCATGTGGCCGCGTCGTCCATGCCTTCGCGTCGCTGCCAGTTTCTTCAAAAACTCCATTTTGTGCTTTCCTTCTATTTTTGTATGTTTCCTTTCCATCCTTTAAGTTATTCCTGCCTTTAGAATATCTGAAACTACTTAACACACAAATCACGGCATCAAATGGTAATAAAGGGTGATTAAAATAATTAATTTTAAAGCATAGGAAACATGTATTTCACATATATCACATAATAAGGAAGGGAAAGTAAAACATGCAATTTTCATGAATAAGTGGGTGAAGGATTGAATAAATCTCTTGAATTGAGCACAATACATATCATAAAATATGGGTTTATCAATGAACCAACTTCCAATTATGAAACCTCCTTCTCAAACAATGAACCTTCTTTTTCCACACCACCTCCAATGGATGATCCTCTCCAAGAATGTGTTAGTTCTTACATTCAAAGGCAAGAAGAGAACCAAAAGGAGTTTAAGGAGCTAGAAGCCAAGATGGCTACCCTAGCGGAAGCCGTTAGCAATATGGTCTCCTCCCACCTAAGCCTATGCGATCAAGGAACTCCCATTGTTGAATGTGGAGTAGCAATCAAGGAGCATAGTGAGGGAGTGAGTTTAGAGCTTCAAGGTGAAGAAGAGGAGTTGAAACAAGGATTGCCACAAGGGGAGGAAGTTAAGACAATTGAGCCGGAAGAAGTGGTTGAAGCCTTTGAAGAGGTTGACCAAGAGATGGATTCAATCATTGAAGAATTCTTATGTATAATTGAATCCTCTCCAATTGGGTTTGATATAGAGGGTAAGGAAGAAGATACCTCACCTCCCATACCCTTGGTAAGCAATGAAGAAGAGATTGAATTGGAAGGAAGCTACCAAGAGGAGGAGGTTGAGCAAGAAGCAAGCTCCATCATTGAAGATGATTCCACACCAACTAATGAGTCTTTTAGAATTGATGAATCTCCTTCATTGTGTTGTGAAATTGATGACAAGGAGCATCGTGCACAACCTCCAACACGTGGTTTGAGCAATGAAGAGTGTATAGAAGAAGTTGGTGAGCAAGGAATTGAAATTGAAGAAGCTTGCAAAGAGGTGGAAGATGCAAAGAAAGAGCACAAGGGAATGGATCTCACATTAGCTAAGTGTGGGGAAGTCCCCCTTTCTAAGTCACCATCCTACACAACATTCAAGTGGGTAAAATTCTTATCTCTAAGCTTTAATTTCCCACTTGAATATGGTTTGATTGAAAATGATGGTCAACTTAGAGCTCTTTGTGAAATTAAGAGTAAGAGAGAGTTGTGTAGTGGTTGGAAACATCATTCTAGGTTCATTATGGTTGCTTGCTCAAAGTTTAATTGCAAGGTTTGGTATGGAGCTAAATTGTATGGGTCTAGGAAGTTGTTTGGAGGCTTCTTTGAGAATTCTAAGGCTAAACCACCCAAGTGGAATCATGATGATCACTTTGAAGATGGGTGTCAAAACAAAGTGTGGGATCCCGGATCGCACAAGAAAAATCAACTTTGGGAGCTCATGGTTTGTGAAGAACTCCATCAAAGCTTGGCATTGCATGATAGTTAGAATTTGTACATATTTCACCATTTTTTTTATGTTAGGACTACTTGGTTAGGGTGATGATTTATTTTCCAAGAAACTGTTTTTAGGGCACCCTACCAATTCGAAAAAAAATTTCTTGTTGAACTTCCTTGAAGAATGTATTTTGGAACATAGTTTTTGAGCTAAGAACACAAGCATGTGAGTTTTGAGCCAAATTGTGTGGTTACATCATATAACCACTTATTTCCATTCTTGTGTGCATCATTCTCTTTCTATGATTGTAATCTTTGATTTGTTTGATTCTTTATGTCTATTGTTCCATGTATACATGCATTTATATGATTGAGGCCATCATTTTATTTTATCTCACTTACCCAAATAGCCTACCTTTCATCAACCATTGTTAGCCAACTTTGAGCCTATTTAATCCCTTTTGTTCTTAATGTTAGCACATCACTACCCCTAAGTGAAAAACAATAAATGTCCTTAATTTGGATCTTTGATTAGCTTAGGCTAGTGAGGGTGTGTATCATTTAGGTATGGAAAACTTGGGACATTGGTTGAGGTAAAAGTGTAATTTTTATTTTTGTTGAAAATATTGGGAATTAGGTACATATTCATGCACTATATGTAAAATCGTATGCATTGATACGTTTGTATATACTTTAAAAAAAATGATAAAGAAAAAGAAAAAGAACATATATATATATATAAAAGAAAAAAATATAGAAAAAAAAGAGAAAAAGAAATACAAAGGGGACAAAAATGCCCCAAGGTAAAGTTCAATAAAAAAAATTCAATGCATATGGAATGTTAATTAAAGAGAATGCATGAGTATGTGAAAAAGTGGGAATCATGGGTAGCTAGGTTGTGTATTAGAATTGTATAGGTTGTTATATGTGTTGGGTGAGAACTTAGGTTAATCAAAGATACAAATTTCAAGCTCACTTGACTATATGCATCCTTACCTTTACCCTAGCCCCATTACAACCTATGAATAAGTCCTCATGATGAATGTATGCATGCATTGAATAATTGTTGATTGTTAGATGAAAAATAAATTATGGAAAGCATGATTAGAAGAGAATTGAGTGAATCGACCCTATATACTTGAGCGATTAGAGCGGATACACTTCCGGTGAGGATTCGATGCTCAATTCCTTGTTCCCGGCTTTCATGAGCTCTCTTCTTGCAAGTCTATTTGAACTTTATTTTGATATTTGAATCGGTAGGATTCATGAGTCAACATACTACTTAGCCCTACATGCGCATATGTGTTCTTGGAGATTGATTTGCTTTTGGGCAAGTAGGTAGAATCATTTCGCATTTAGTTGCATTCATGTAGATAGGTGCATATAGTTTATTTGCATTGAATAAATGTTCATACCCTTTTCTTGTCCTTCTTTATTCTTAGCATGAGAACATGCTTGGTTTAAGTGTGGGGAGATTTGATAAACCCCAATTTTGTGGTTTATCTTGTGCTTAATTTGGGGGATTTTATCACTTTTTCTCACATTTATTCAATGAAATAGCATGGTTTTGCAATTCTCCCTTGATTTGTGCTTAAATGTGAAAACATGTTTTTTAGGCCCTAAAATTGGTAATTTTAATTCACTTTAATTCCATTCGATGCCTTGATGTGTTTGTTGAGTGATTTCAGGTTCATAAGGCAAGTATTGGATAGAAGAAGTGAGGAGAGAAGTATGCAAAGTGGGAGAACTCATGAAGAAATGAAGGATCCGTAAAGCTGTCAAGTCTGACCTCTTCGCACTCAATTGACCATAACTTGAGCTACAGAGGTCCAAATGAGGCGGTTCTAGTTGCATTGGAAAGCTAACATCCGGGGCTTCGAAATGATATAAAATTTTCCATATGTTACTTCGCGCTCAGGGGCGCGCACGCGCTATGTACGCGTGCGCGCTGATGCTGCTTGTGGCCCACTAAAGTGAAATCGCCCCCAGCAATTTCTGAAGCATTTTGGGCCCAATCCAACTCATTTCTGATGCTATTGAACCCAAGGATTGAAGGGGGAATGAAAAAAGAGTCATAGTTTAGTTTTCATCATGTTTTAGGTAGAATTCTAGAGAGAGAAGCTTTCTCTTCTCTCTAGAATTTAGGGTAGTTTAGGTTTAATTTTCTTAAATCCAATTTTTAATTCTTCTTTTGATTTTAATTCTCATTATATTTTAGTGTTCTATTGTCTTAATCTTCTTAGTTTTCTTGTTAATTTCCCTTTTATGTTCTCTTTTATGTTCATGGATGCTCTTGTTGGATTTGATTTACATTTAATGAAATTTAATGTTTGATGTTCTTTTATTGTTAATTTGAGTTGTTGATCTTGTCTCCTTACAATTTGTAGTTGATAGATTTTACTATTTCTTGTCATTTATCATGCTTTCCTTTTATGCCTTCCAAGTGTTTGATAAAATACTTGGTTGGATGTTAGAGTAGATTTTGAGCATTCTTGGCTTGGAAAGAGTAATTAGGCAATCTTAAGTCATAAAAACCCAACTCATGTTGGTGATCTAGAGTTGTTAGCTAATATTGTTTCCATTGACGCTAATCTTTTACTAATTTAATTAGTAAGTTGATTAGGACTTTTGGATTGAGATTAGCTAGTCTTGTTAGACTTTCTCTCATGAAAGATAACCTATATCTTCTTCCAATGTTGGAGATGACGTAATAAGATAAATTCTTGTTTATTATTGTGGTATGATTGATTAATCTTGTTTGATTTTCTCCCTATTTGTTGGAGTTGACTAAATAAGATGAATTAATCATTGTATGACTAGGATAGGAAGCCTATGATCTCAATTCTTGCCATGAATGTCTCTCTTTATTAATTGCTTTCTTTAATTGCTCTCTTTACTTTTCTTGCCATTTAATTTCTTGCCCTCTTATCAATCAAAATCCCCCTTACATCTTCATAGCCAATAATTAAGCATTTTATTGCAATTCCTTGTGAGATGACCCAGAGTCTAAATACTTTGGTTAATTCTTATTGGGGATTGTTAATTGTGACAACCAATATTTTTTGTATGAAAGGATTATTGATTGGTTTGGAAACTATACTTTACAACGAGAATTCATTCATTTGAGGAAATTCTAAACCGTCAAGAATTCGTTCATCACCAATAAGAATGCACACATTTGCAATTCCCCGGCAACGGCGCCAAAAACTTGACGGAGGAAAATTGTCGGTAAAGAATTTCACAAAAATGTCGCATTGCAAGTATAGTTTTAAACCGACAAGCAATCCTCGGTCAACGTTTAAATTGTTTGTCACTTAAGCAAACACAATAAAATTAACCGAAGTATTTAAACCTCGAGTCGTCTCTCAAGGAATTGCAGGGAAGTATGTTTATTATTGGCTATGGAAAAGTATATTTTTAAGTTTTGTAATAAGAAACAAGAAAGTAAAATGGCAAGAAAATAAACTAATAACTACAAAAGCTCTTAGCAAGGAAAGAGAATTAGAAGTCCTATCCTCATTATCATAGTCAATTGTGATGGTAAATGTAAATTGCTTTCACTTAGTTATCCTCTAACAAATGAAAGAAAGTCAAGTGAGCAAAATCGACTTAAGTTCACAAGTCCTAATCAAAGACTAGATTTAGTGAGGGTCAAGCCAACTAGCAACTTTCAATCACTGATCAACAAAAGAGTTTTGATAACTCAAGAGTCTCTAATTAATCAATCCAAGAACACAAAAATCTAAATTAAAATACACCCAAGCATTTTATCAAACACTTGGAAGGCATAAAATAAAAACATAGAAAATTGACAAGACATAGGAAATTCTAAGACTAACCAAAGCAAAGAAATAATAATAACAAAGCAATTGAACAATAAGAAACATGAAACATAAATTGCATTAATGAAAATTGAGAGTAACACATGAACTCATAAACTAAATTAGCAAAATAAAGGAATCAATAAGATAAATAGATAACTAAAATGCTAGAACAAATAAAAGTAAGAGAAAACTAAATTAAATAAGACTGAAACCTAAACCTAAGGAGAAATTGGAAGAAGAAACCCTAAAGCTAGAGAGAGGCTCTCTCCTCTCTGGAATTCTGCATCTAAAACCTAATGTGTGTACGAATGAAAAGTGAATGATTTCTTTTTCTGATGTGTCCCACTCTGCAGCCTCTAATCTTCGTTTTTGGGCTTGAAACTGGGCCAAAAATAGCCCAGAAATCGCCCCCAGCGTTTTCTCGTAACTGAGGCACGTGACGTTTGTCAGCGTACGCGTTAGCCATGCGTAAGCGTCGCTGAATGAATTCCTGGTCACGCGTATGCATTATCCACATGTACGCATCACTTGCCTACTGCACCGGTCACGCGTACGCGTCGTCCACGCGTGCGCGTCGGCTCCAGCTTCTCAAATCCTTGATTTCTTGTGTTCGTTCCACTTTGGCATGCTTCCTTTCCATTTTCTAGGCCATTCCTGCCCTATAAAACCTGAAAACACTTAATGCACATATCACGGTATCGATGGTAATACAAGAGGATTAAAAATTAGAAATTTTAAGGCCAAAGAAGCATTTTTTCAATCATAGCACGAAATTAGGAAGGAAACTTAAAAACATGAAATTTACATAGATAAGTGTAAGAATAATTGACAAAATCCACTCAGTTCAATACAAAATAAACCATAAAATAGTGGTTTGTCATGTATGCAAAAACAGAGTGCAACCAAATACTTTTAAAGATAAGTCACAATGTAACCTACATGCTGAAAAACTCTTTTTGAAAGTATCCAATGGTGTGCAGTAGTTTAACACACGTGTGGAAATTTGATTTATGAGATAGGCTACTGTTAGGATAGCATCTCCCCATAAATACTTCAGAACATTACCCTCAAACTTAATGGCACGTGGTACTTCAAGAAGATGTTTATTCTTCCTTTCAGCAATGCCATTTTGTTGGGGTGTATTGGGGCATGTAGATTGATGTTGAATACCTTTCTTTTGAAGAAATTCACCAAGATTTTTATTAAAATATTCAGTGCCATTATCACTTCTTAATATTGAAATTTTTGTGTCAATTTGTGTTTCTACCATTGTTGAAAAATACTGAAAAATTTTAGAAACCTCAGATTCTTCATGCATGAGATAGATCCAACATAGTCATGTGTGGTCATCGATAAAAGGTACAAACCATTTTTGGGGCTGCAGAAGTCCAATCCAACTCATTTCTGAAGCTATTTGAGGCCAAATTCAAGAGAAAACAAGGGAAGAGCAATTAGGAGTAGAATAGTAACATGCTTTAGGTTATATTTTAGAGAGAGAAACTCTCTCTTCTCTCTAGAATTAGGGTAGATTTTCCCTTAAATTTAGATTTAATTCTTGTTTTCATTTATATTTTCTTGCAATTTATTGTTCTTGTACCTTTGTTCTTTAATTCTACTTGTTATTTCCTTCACTTTGTTGCATTTATGGTTATGACTCTTGTAGTTTTCAATTTCCTTTAATGCAATTGATGTTTTATGTTTCTTATTATTTAATTGAATTGTTATTCTTACTTTTCTTGCATTGGATAGTTATAGAATTTATATTTATTGCCAATTTACCATGCTTTCTTTTTATGCATTCTAAGTGTTTAATAAAATGCTTGGTTGGGTTTTAGAATAGATTTTGGTACTCTTGGCTTGTGATTGAGGACTTAGGTTCCTTGAGATTATTGAATCCAGTTCTATTGGTGATTTAGGGTTGTTAGTTGGTTCTAGGACCAATTATGTCCACTTGACTTTATTTGTTATTAGTCTTTGATTTTATTTTCTCTTTTTACCATGAATTCTCACCCTTTTGGCTATGAGTATGGTTACAACTATGTTGTAGGAAATGAGAACTACAATGAGGAAGTGCATCAAGGATGGAACAATCAAAGGTGGGAGGAGCCTCAAGCATTTGATCAACCTTCATGGCAACAATCTCCTCCAATGTACTATGAGCAAGAGCCATTCCATGATGCATACCATGGCAACGGTTATGGTGAATCTCTTTGTGATTATCAACAACAACCACCATATGCCTATGAACCCCCCCTCCTTAACATAGTTTTGAACCACCATACTCATAAGCCCCCTACCACCAAACACCTCTATATGACCCTATTCCATATCCATCATACCAACGACCATATAAACCATACTTAGAGCCACCACAATTCCAACATCAATACTATCAAGAACTACCACCTCAATATACACTATCACCATATGCTTACCAAGATGAACCACCTTCCTATTGTGAACTATTTTTCCATATAATGAACCCTCCTATCCACCCCAAACCCCAAGGAATGATTTTCTCACTTCATTGCCTCAAGAGCAATGTGAAGCTCAAAGGAGGATACTAGAACTCATGACTAACTTGACCGGGGTAGTAAATAATTTAGCCTCCCAATTCTTGGACACTCAAAGTACTTTCATGGTCACATGTGAAGAATCAAATGAAGAGCGTAGCATGAAGGAGAGATTAGAAACTCCGGTGGAAAATGAGGAATAGGACTTTGTATTGGAACAATTGGAGGAAGCCGTAATTGTCGAAGAGAAAGAAGTGGTTGAAGACTTAGGAGATGTTGAAAGTCCATGGGAATCTCAAGTCATAGAGCCTCCTTCCAAGAAGTTTGAATTTGATGTTGAGGAGGGTGTACAACCTCCAAAGCATATCATGGTTGAAGACTTTGAAGAGGTTGATCAAGAGATGGGTTCAATAATTGATGAGTTTTTATCTACAATTGAATCCTCTCCCATTGGACCTGAAAAAGAGGTTAAAGAAGAAGGTGCACAACCTCCAAGACCCTTGGCAAAGGTCATCAAAGAGGAGTCAAAGGGAGTGGAGTTTACAAGGTCATTGGAAACACCTCTCCCTAACTTACCATCCAACAAAACATTCAAGTGGGTAAAATTTATATCCCTTAGCTCTACTTTTCCGCTTGAATATGGTTTGCTTGAGACAGATGGTCAACTTAGAAATATTTGTGGCTTTAAGAGTAAAAGGGAGATGGTAAGTGATTGGAAACACAATTCAAGGTTCACTATGGTTGCATGTTCAAAGTTTAATTGCAAAAGATGGTGTAGAGCTAAGTTAGAAGGATCTAGGAAGTTGTTTGGGTGCTTAAGTGAGAATTTGGATTGCTTGCCACCTGGATGGAATTATGATGATCAACTTGAAGACGGGTGTAAGAATAAGATTTGGGATCCTGGCATAATGGAGGATCAATTTTGGGAGCCCTTAGCTTGTGTGGAACTCCATCAAGGCTTGATGTAATTGATTTGGAGTGTTGGAGCATACTTGAAGTCCAAGCATTGGTGGGAGTTCAAGGTAGAGTACAAGCACAAGCCACCATGACAAGGAGCTTCCTGAATGTCCAACTTAAGGACTTTAACTAAAAGTGCTAGGTGGGAGACACCCCACCATGGTAAACTCTTTCCATTTTTTTCTTTTGTATATATTGGTAAATAAGTTTAATTTCATGTTTAGTTTGGTTTGTTGAGTTTATTTGCTAGGCTAATATGTTAAATAAGGTTTGGTGGTGCTTAGATGACTATTTAGATGTTTGGAATGCTTGGTTTAGTGCTAGAATTGGAAAATTTTGAAAAACAGAGCACCCTTTCACGCGTACATGTGACCCACGCGTACGCGTGTCCCCAAGATTTTTAACGTGCCAGGATCGCGCGAGCACTGTGCCATCGCGAGGTCCAGACAGTGAGTTGCGCGCATAGGGTGCGGAAACCGTGCGTCTAGCACAATTTCTTCCCACGCGTAGGCGTCACCCTCTATTTTCCCCTTATCACGCCTATGCGTGCCAGATGTGCACGCGTCGCTTTCCGTTCTCCTAACCCACGCTCACGCGTGACCCACGCTTACGCGTAGGCATCCCTTTTCACACACACTTCTTTTCTTCTCTTCTTTTCATTTCCTTTCTTCGTCTCTCTTCTCTTCTTTTCTCTCTATCTTTCAACCATCATCCATTACCATCTACCACTATCTCCATTAGTTTGTTAGTTTGTGACTTAATTAGTTGAGTAAACACTCAATCCGGTCCTTGTCCATTTTCACGAAGGACAAAGCGATCCCTATCCAAAAAAAAGGGACACTTTGACCCTCAACCTTTTTATTTTGGGATAATACGGTCCCTTTGTTAAAAAATTCATTAAATAATAATAAAAATTAGTTTTGTGGGGGATTTTATTTGTATTTTGTGGGGGTTTCAAACCTCCACAAACTATTAATAACTTTGTTTTTAAAAAATTTCTTCATCAATGGTGGTTAAGTGAAGAAAAATCATTGATAAAAATGATGCCAAAAAAAATGTAATTATAGTACAATACCTTTTAAAGGAAAAAAAATAACATCGAATAAGAAATAAAAGAAGAGAACTTTAATATTGATAATATTGGTATTGCTGATGATGACGGTAGAGGAGATAATAATGATGATAAAGTATGGTTACACAATAAAAATAATAGAGGTAGGAGTGATAATAATGAGGATGAAAAAGATAATGGTAGTAGTGGTAGTAATTGGTTATATTATTGAAAAGATTTTTGTGGGGTTTAAAACCCCCACAAAATACAAATAAAACCCCCCACAAAACTAATTTTTATTATTATTTAATGAATTTTTTAACAGAGAAACCGTATTGTCCCAAAATAAAAAGGTTGAGGGTCGAAGTGTCCCTTTTTTTTTGGACAAGGATCGCTTTGTCCTTCGTGAAAATGGACAAGGACCGGATTGGGTCTTTACTCTAATTAGTTAGTTAGTTAGTTAGTTAGTTTCATTTTCTGTTTTAGTAGATAAGTGTTGGATTATTGATTTGATCTACTGTTTGCCTGTTTCTTGATGCTGAAATGATTCATTGTTAGATTATTTATTGAGGTTATACTTTGTTACTTGGTATTGAATTTTGATTGCTGGATATTTGTGTATACCAAGTACTTGTGACATTGCCTTTATGAATATTGTTGTATTTCTAAATTGCATGTCGTAGCTAGCCACCATGTAGTTTGAATTTACTATCTATTGTTAGGCAATTGTATGTAGTCGACGCATTTTTTGTTAGGTGATACTTGTTTATGATTAATCTGTATTTACATCACCTAGTTCATGCATTGAGATTTTAGAATTGTGAAATTGGATCGTAAGCTTACCTAGTGACGTATTTTTGAGCTTTTCAAGCTTTATGGACTATGCTTGCTATGTGATGGATTTTCACCTCTATTTCTCTATTTCCCTAAATTGCATAGCATCCATGTCTTCCACTTTCTATGTCACTTAGGTGATGCGACCTAAACCTTAAAGTGTTTCATTGATTGATGTGTGAATTTTATATTTCACTTGGTTCATTAAATTTTCGTGTGCATCAATCAATGTCCATTCGTTATCCAATTCACAATTATTTCATTATTGCTTGAATGCTTTTATGCTTCTTTTCTACTTGTTTATTTACCTTAACCTAAAAGTTTTTTTAAAGTATCTCAAGCACACTAGAATGAGTGAAGTGCAAGCTTCCTTTGTATAATTGTAACATAGCTTTCTATGCTAGTGTGTGTTCTAAACCGCATGCAACTTAGAACTCACACATTATTTTCCTTAATGTCATAAGCTAATTCACTCACTTCATTTAGTGATTCTTACCTCATTCCAACAATCTATGCTTCTTTGCTTTTTTTATTTACTCGTCTTACTATCCTGTTTTCTATCTTACAAGATGATTTTCCATAGGCAAAAACGGAAGCAGAAGAAAGAACACGCAGCAGACGGTTGATCCACCAGTTGAAGGTGGCAATCCGTGTAGTCACCGTACCCCCTTGCTCATCTTTGAATGTACCGAGGATGGTGCAAACTTTTAAGTGTGGGGAGGTCGTCCAACCGATCGGCCGATTTTTGGGTAACAAATTTCTAATCCCAACACTTACACATTTTAGTTTCTTTTATTATTAGGTCTTTTAGAACTCTTAGTTGCATTTTCTTAGTTTGCATATATATATATATAATAAGCTTAGTCAAAATACTGAAATTTTTCAAGAAATTTATCTATAGGACATTCGAATTGATTTGAGTAAAAATTTTTCATTGAACTTGATTGAACTATATATTGTGGAACATGTTTTTGAGCTAAGAATACACAACCTTGTGAGTTTTGAGTCTAAATGTGTGGTTGCATCATATAACCATTATTTTTATTCTTGTGTGTATTATTCTCTTTCTATGATTGTAATATTTGATTTGTTTGATTCTTTATGTCCATTATTTTGTGTATGAATGCATTTATATGATTGAGGCCATCACTTCATTTAGCTCACTTACCCAAATAGCCTTACCTTTTATCTACCATTGTTAGCCAACTTTGAGCCTATGTTAATCCTCTTTTGTTCTTTAATTTAGCATATCACTACCCCTAAGTGAAAAACAATAAATGTCCTTCATTTGTATTTTTGATTGTTTTAGACTAGTGAAAGTGTGTATCATTCAAGTGTGGGGAAATTTGAGAACATTGGATGAGATAAAAGTGTATTTTGAGTTTTCATTGAAGATCTTGGGAATTGGGTACATACTCATGCATTAAATGTTTAAACCATATGTATTGACACTCTTGTATATATTTTAGTTTGAAAAAAATGAAATAAAAATGAGAAAAAGAAAAGAAAAATAAAAATAAAAAAATAGAAAAAGAAAGCAACAAAAAAGGGGACAAAATGCCCCAAAGTAAAGTAATAATATCAATGCATATGGAGTGTGAATTGAAGCGAATGCATGAGTGTGTGAAAAAGTGAAGAATGGGTAGTTAGGTTTGCATTTGAATTTTATAGGTTGTTATATGTGTTAGGTGAGAGCTTAAGTTAATCAAAAATTCAAATTTCAAGCTCTCTTGGCCATATATATATCCTTACCTTGACCCTAACCTCATTACAACCTATGGATAAGTCCTCATGATAAATGTATGCATGCATTGAATAATTTTTTATTGTTAGATAAAAAACAAATCTTAGAAAGCATTATTAAAGGAGAATTGAGTGAATCAACCCTATACACTTGAGCGACTAAAGCGGATACACATCCAGTGAGGGTTCGATTGCTCAATTCTATGTTTCCACCGGTTATTATTTCTTATCTTGCAAGTTGTAAATTCTTTTCAATAACTCTAATCAATTGTGGATTTGATTTGATTGTAATTGCTTTAGCCCTTGTTTTATATATATATATATATATATATATATATATATATATATATATAT
>NC_029787.2:85471481-85474840 GCF_000816755.2 Arachis ipaensis
AGTTACATGCCTTTAGATAGATTGCATATAGATAGTTGCATTAAGACATTTTGCATTGAATAAGTAATACCCCTTTCTTGTCTTTCTTGAGTTTAGCATGAGGACATGCTATTGTTTAAGTGTGGGGAAATTGATAAACTACAATTTTATGGTTTATCTTGTATTGAATTTGGTAGATTTTATCAACTTTTCTCACATTTATTCAATAAAATAGCATAGTTTTATAAATTCTCCCTAAATTATGCTTAAGAGTAAAAACATACTTTTTAGGCCCTAAAATAGATAAATTTAATTCACTTTAATTCCATTCGATATCTTGATATGTTTGTTTAGTGATTTCAGGTTTAGAAGGCAAAGATTGGATTGAAGGAATGAAGAAAAAGCATCTAAAAGTGGAGAATTTATGAAGAAATGAAGTTTTGGAAATCTGCCATGCGAGGCGTACGCGTGACCCACGCGTTCGCATGACCAGAATTCATCAAGTGACGCGTATGCGTGACAAGAAGCACGTGACCTCATTAAAGACAACACGTTGGGGGAGATTTTTGGGGCTGCAGAAGCCCAATCCAACTCATTTCTGAAGCTATTTGAGGCCAAATTCAAGAGGAAACAAAGGGAGAGCAATTAGGAGTAGAATAGTAACATGCTTTAGGTTATATTCTAGAGAGAGAAGCTCTCTCTTCTCTCTAGAATTAGGGTAGATTTCCCTAAGATTTAGATTTAATTCTTGTTTTTATTTACATTTCCTTGCAATTTATTGTTCTTGCACCTTTGTTCTTTAATTTTACTTGTTATTTCCTTCACTTTATTGCATTTATTTTTATGACTCTTGTAGTTTTCAATTTCCTTTAATGCAATTGATATTTTATGTTTCTTATTGTTTAATTGAATTGTTATTCTTACTTTTCTTACATTGGGTAGTTGTAGAATTTACATTTCTTACTAATTTACCATGCTTTCCTTTTATGCCTTCCAAGTGTTTGATATAATACTTGGTTGAATTTTAGAATAGATTTTGGTACTCTTGCCTTGTGATTGAGGACTTAGATCCCTTGAGATTATTGATGCCCAATTCCATTGGTGATTTAGGGTTGTTAGTTGGTTCTAGGACCAATTATATCCACTTGACTTTCCTTCAATTGTTAGAGGATAACTAAGTGGAATTAATCCTTTGTAATCACCATGTTATGGTCAATGGTCCAAGATAGGAAACCTTGACTTTTGATCCTTACCATGAGTATCCTTTTAACATTTATATTTCTTTAATTGTTGGTTTTATTTTCTTATCTATCAAACCCAAAAACCCCAATATATACCCCATAACCAATAATATGCACACTTCTCTGTAATTCCTTGAAAGACGACCCGAGGTTTAAATACTCTTGGTTTTTATTGGGTTTGACTTAAGTGACAAATAAATTAAACTTTGATTGAGGATAATTTGTCGGTTTGGAACTATACTTGCAACGAAATTATTTTTGTGAAAATTTCTAGACTGGCATTTATCCTACATCAACCTCATACATCACTATGAATCAAGTGGAAAGGTTTAGATGCATGATAAGGTTGAGAGTAATAAGAAACTCTATGACTCTTTGAACGAATACAACTTTCACATTTAAGTAAAAAGAATCAATATTCTTAAACAAACTTGGAAACAAATGTTTGAGATATGAAAAACTAGGGTGTCCTAGTCTATTGTGCCAAAGTATTATTTGGTCCTTTATATGCATAGAACTTATACCACTAAATCCTTGATCTACTTTATCCTCCAAAATATCCTCAAAATGATAGAGCCCTGGTGCACGAATTGTGAATCACACTTTTCCCAACTCGTACCACTAACCAGCAAGTGCACTGGGTCGTCCAAGTAATACCTTACATGAGTAAGGGTCGAATCCCACGGAGATTGTTGGTTTGAAGCAATCTATGGTTATCTTGTAAATCTTAGTCAGAATTGCCTTAACATTGGCAGGTGGTGGTAATTTTTTAATTACCTCTATTTTTGCTTGATCCACCTCTATTCCCTTGTTTGAGATTTTATGCCCAAGGACAATCCCTTCAGTCACCATGAAGTGACATTTTTCCCAGTTTAAAACTAGGTTAGTCTCTTGGCATCTTTTCAGAACAAGTTTCAGGTGATCAAGACAGGAGCTGAATGAGTCTCCATATATTGAGAAGTCATCCATGAAGACTTCCAGAAATTTTTCCACCATATCAGAGAAAATAGAGAGCATGCATCTCTGGAAGGTTGCAGGCGCATTACACAGCCCAAATGGCATCCTTCTATAAGCAAACACTCTAGATGGACATGTGAATGCTGTTTTCTCTTGATCCTAGGGATCTACTGCAATCTGGTTATAGCCTGAGTAGCCGTCCAAAAAGCAGTAATACTCATGACCTGCCAGTCTTTCTAGCATCTGGTCTATGAATGGTAAAGGAAAATGATCCTTTCTGGTGGCTGTATTGAGTCTTCTGTAGTCAATACACATGCGCCATCCTGTAACTGTTCTTGTAAGAACCAGTTCATTCTTTTCATTATGAATCACTGTCATGCCTCCCTTTTTTGGGACGACTTGGACAGGGCTCACCCAGGGGCAGTGGAGCCATCAGCAAGTTGAAGACATATCCGGGTTGGTTTAACTTCTTCAGTTAAACCAAGCTTTTCTGATAGTGGATGCAGGTATTAGGTTGATGCTTGCCCCAAGATCGCATAAAGCTGTCTTGGTACAATTATCTTCCAATATGCATGGTATCAGAAAGCTCCCGGGGTCTTTAAGCTTTTCAGGAAAGCTTTTTAGAATGACTGCACTGCATTCTTCAGTGAGGAGAACTCTTTCTGTTTCTCTATGAGGTTCCTTATTTTCGAAAATTTTGGGGGAGAAAAACACCAAGGAACACCAAACTTGAAAATTTTAAGATCAAGACACAAGGAAAACTTAAGAACACTCTGGAAGAACACCAAACTTAAAATTTTTAGAAAACCAAAATAAATTTTCGAAAAACACAGAAAAATCAAAAAGAAAACACCAAACTTAAAGTTTGGCACAGGATTTAATAGAAAAATTATTTATTTCTTTTGAAAAAGATTTAAAAAAAAGGAAATAAGGATTCTAAGATTCTAACACAACAATAAAAAGAGACTCTAAACAAAAAAAAAAGAGAAATTTTTCCTAATCTAAGCAACAAAATAAACCGTTAGTTGTCCAAACTCGAACAATCTCCGGCAACGGCGCCAAAAACTTGGTGCACGAATTGTGAATCACACTTTTCCCAACTCGTACCACTAACCAGCAAGTGCACTGGGTCGTCCAAGTAATACCTTACGTGAGTAAGGGTCGAATCCCACGGAGATTGTT
>NC_029787.2:85474920-85531209 GCF_000816755.2 Arachis ipaensis
AATTCACGTGCAGAGGTCATTTGTGGAGTTGAACGCCAGTTTTTGTGCCAGTTTGGGCGTTCAACTCTAGCTTTTGATCCTTTTCTGGCGCTGGACGCCAGAATTGGGCAGAGAACTGGCATTGAACGCCAGTTTACATCATCTATCCTTGTACAAAGTATGAACTATTATATATTGCTAGAAAGCCTTGGATGTCTACTTTCCAACGCAATTAGAAGCATGCCATTTCGAGTTCTGTAGCTCCAGAAAATCCACTTTGAGTGTAGGGAGGTCAGAATCCAACAGCATCAGCAGTCCTTTTTCAGCATGAATCAGATTTTTGCTCAGCTCCTTCAATTTCAGCCAGAAAAATACCTGAAATTATAGAAAAACACACAACTCATAGTAAAGTCCAGAAATATGAATTTTTCCTAAAAAATAATGAAAATAGACTAAAAACTAACTAGAACATACCCAAAACTATATGAAATTAACCCCAAAAAGCGTATAAAATATCCGCTCATCAAGCCCATCCATCGTTTTAGCACTACCAATCATCTTCCCCGAGGTCCGGTCCTTAAAAATACCATGAGTATCAAAGAATATCACAGCACAATTGGAATCCTTGCAGATTTTACTAATAGAGAGAAGATTACAAGAAAGCTTTGGTACATGTAGGACATTTCTTAGTTCAATATTTTTGGACAATTTAATTATATCTTTTTCAACAATAGATGAAAAACTACCATCAGCAACTCTAATTTTCTCATTTTTGAAGTAAGGTGAATAAGTTTTAAAAAAAGGAGAGAGACTGGTCATATGGTCAGATGCACCTAAATCGACAATCCATAGTGCATTCAAGTTTGAGGTGTAGTTAAGGGACATAGGAATACTAAAATTACCTGTTTGAGCCAAAGAACCACTAGGAGTACTAGAAACAGAACTGGAATTTAACAGCCTTATGAGCTGCTCAACCTGTTCCTTCTCAATGATTTTTCAACCTCATGAGCAGTTGGGGTACAACGTATTTTGGGACTAGGTTTGCTGCCTTTAAGATGTGCTAATTTTCCATGAATCTTCCAGCAGATTTTTTTGGTGTGATGAGGTTTATTGCAGTGGTCACACCAAAGATTGGAGGGGTGCTTCTGATTTGATGAACTTTTAAGTGCAGCAGGTGCCACTAAGAGTGCATTAGACTCCAAAAAAGTTTGTTCAGTCTTGCATTTCCCCATCATCACAGCTATACGAGTTTTCTCTTTTCTAACTTCAGCAAATACTTCTCCAATTGGGTTTAGGATTGCTCTTCCAATAATTCTGCCACGAACTTCATCTAGCTCCACGTTGGGGCCTGCAAGAAATTGGAATATCATCCCTTCTTCCACTGTTTGTAGGTGGTGTTTGGCATTAGCGGCTGAATTCCACTTGTAGTTATTGAAGTGGTCAAAATCCTGCCACACCCGCTTCAAGATGCGAAAATATTTGGTGACATTGTCACTCCCTTGTTGAATTTCTTTAACTTTTAGAGTAAGTTCATAAATTTGGGATTTATTCCCAAGATCAGAATACATCTCCTTGACGCTTGATAAACCACTATTTCATGGTTTATCTTGTGCTCAATTGAGTGGTTTTTATCAGCTCTATACCCACTTATTTATACTATTTGCATGAGTTTACATTCACCTTCCTGATTTTGTGCTATGATTGAAAACATGCTTCTTTGGCCTTATATTCGCTAGTATTAATCCTCTCTCATTAACATTAGATGCCTTGATATGTGCGTTAAGTGATTTCAGAGATTACAGGGCAGGAATGGCTTGGAGGATGGAAAGGAAGCATGCAAAAGTGGAAGGAATACAAGAAGTTGAAGGAACTGCAAAGCTGTCAGCCTGACCCTCTCGCACTAAAACGGTCATAACTTGAGCTACAGAGGTCCAAATGAGGCGGTTCTAGTTGCATTGGAAAGCTAACGTCAAGGGCTTCGATTTGATATATAATATGCCATAGCTTCCCTGACGCTAGGCGACGTGAACGCGTGCTCCACGCGGACGCGTCGCAGTGACGAAAATCAGCGTGACAGATTTCTTCTCCAGCGATTTTTGGGCTGTTTTCGACCCAGTTTGCGGCCCAGAAAACACATATTAGAAGCTATAAAGTGGGAGAATCCATTCATTCATAATCATAAGCTCATAATTCATAATTTTTAGTTTTAGATGTAGTTTTTAGAGAGAGAGGTTCTCTCCTCTCTCTTAGGATTTAGGATTTAGATTTTTAGAATTAAGATTCCTCTCAGTTTATGGTTATTTCTCAATTTCAGGTTCAATGTTCTTCAATTTATATTTCTCTTCTACTTTTAGATACTCTAATACTTTTATTTGTTAATTACTTATGTTGCCCATTTGATTCATGAATCTTTCCATGTTAAGACTTAAATTTATATTTAAATGCAATTTGAGGTATTTCAGATTTATGATTGTTTTATTCTATTTAAGATTGCTTTTAATTTAATTTAGATAATTTCTTCCTTTTGGCTCTGGTTAAGTCATTGGTGACGCTTGAGTTATCAAATAAAGCAGTGGTTGAAATTGGGAGTTGCTGATTAATTTGAGTTCCAATAACTCTAGCCTTTCCAAAGGAAAGACTAGGACTTGAGGGATCAAATTAGTTCTTTCACTTAACTTAACTTCATAGTTAGAGGTTAACTAAGTGGGAGAAAAATCCAATTCTCATCACCATTAATAAGGATAACTAGGATAGGACTTCCCGTTCTTATACATTGCCAAGAGATTTTATTATTGTTAATTTATTTTACTTGTCAATTAAATTACCTGTTCCGTACTTTCAAAACCCCAATTTACAAGACTCATAACCAATAATAAGAACACCTCCCTGCAATTCCTTGAGAAGACAACCCGAGGTTTAAATACTCGGTTATCAATTTCAAAGGGGTTTGTTACTTGTGACAACCAAAACGTTTGTAAGAAAGGACTTTTGTTGGTTTAGAAGCTATACCTGCAACGAGGATTTATCTGCGAATTTCTAGACCACGCAAAAGTTCTCTCTTCAAAATGGCGCCGTTGCCGGGGAATTGCAAACGTGTGCCTTATTATTGGTTATTGTAAATATTTTCTTTTGCTTGTTTATTTGTTTTTATTTTTATTTTTATTTTTTCTTTTTCGTAATTAAGAGGTTATTGGTTTTTATTTAGTTATTAAAAAAAATTTTCAAAAATTTGTTCTTAGTGTTCATCTTGATTTTCAAGTTGTTCTTCGTGTTCATCTTGATCTTCAAGTTGTTCTTAGTTGTTTTCTTCGTTTTGATCTAAAAATTTTTAAGTTTGGTGTCATTTTATTATTTTTCTCTTTCCTCATTTAATTCAAAAATATCTTTTCTCTTTATTTTTAATTGAATTTTCGAAATTTGCATAAAAAAATTTCAGATTTTTATTTTAAAATTTTTATCTTATCTTATCTTATTTCAAAAATCAAATTTCAAATTTCAAATTTCAAAATTTCAAATTTCAAATTTCAAAATTTAATTTTTAAATTCAAAATTTAAATAACCTTTTAATTTAAATTTGTTTTTACTTTTGTTTTTAATTTTTATTTGCTATTATGAGTTCTCACCCCCGTCGGTTTGAGTTTGGTTCCAATGTTGTTGCAAGAAATGGAAATTATAACAGGAAAGTGCATCAAGGTCAAAACAATCAGAGAAGGAAGAAACCACGAGGATCTAATCAACCCTTCCGGCAGCAACACCTTCCACAATACCATAGACAAAGACCATCCTATAATGCATGCCAAAGCAATAGATATGGTGGACCCCCATCATATACCTATGACCCACCTCCTCAACACAACTCTGGACCACCATACTCACAAGCCCCTTTCCACCAAACACCACCATATGACCCTAACCTATATCCACCATACCAACCACCTTATGAGCCAAATAAACCATACACAGAACCACCCCCATTCCAACACAACTACTCTCATGAACCACCACCTCAATATACACCATCTCCTTATCATTATCAAGATGAACCACCTTCCTACCATGAACCCTTCCTCCCAACAAATGAACCCTCCTATCCACCCCAAACCTCCATGGAAAAAGCACTTACCGATCTAAACTCTACTATACAAGCTCTCGTCGCCTAAATCGGACCACCAAATACCTTCAACAATCAACCCTCAAGCTCTAGTGCACTTCCTTTTCAACTACAGAATGATCTCTCCATCCCATCACCACCATCCATGGAAGAGCACCCACATCCATCAATCCAAGAGCAACATTATCTCAATGATGCTATTAACATGGAACAAGAGAGAAGGGATCATCTTCGTGAATCCATACTTCATAAGGAGCTAGAGGAGGCCCTAAAGGTGAAGGTAGTAAAGACCCTTGAAGTCGAAGGAGTGGTTGAAGAATTAGTAAAGGAAGACATTAAGGAGAAGTCTGATTTTGTCTTAGAGCAAGAGGAGGCCCAAAATGTGGAGATAGGAGAGACCCTTGAAGATGAAAGAATAGTTGAAAGGAGTTGTCATGGAAAGAAAATCATCCAGGATGAGTACAATTTTATATTAAAACTACTTGACAAAGCAGTAATTATTGAAGAGGAAGAAGTGGTTGAAGACTTGGGAGATGCTGAACCTCCATGGGAAAGTCAAGACATAGAGTCTCCTTCCAAGACAGTTGCATTTGATGTTGAGGAGGGTGTACAACCTCCAAGGCATGTCATGGTTAAGGACTTGGAAGAGGTCGATCAAGAGATGGAGATTCAAGAAGAAGAAGCATAACCTCCCATGCCCTTGGAAAGCAGTGAAGAGGAGATTAAATTGGAAGAAAGCTACCAAGAGGAAGAGGTTGAAGTTGAAGAAGCTTACAAGGAGGTGGAAGTTGTTAGAGAAGAGCACAAGGGAGTGGAGCTTGCAAGTTCATTAGAAACACCTCTCCCAAGGCTATTACCGTCCAACACAATGTTCAAGTGGGTAAAATTCCTACCCTTGACCTTTACCTTCCCACTTGAATATGGGCTACTGGAGATGGATGGTCAACTTAGAGCTCTTTGTGGCATTAAGAGTAAGAGGAAGATGGTTAGTGGTAAGAATTGTCCTGCAAGGTTCATTATGGTTTGAAGCTTTAAGTTTAAACGCAAAGGTTGGTGTAGAGCTCAATTGAATGGGTCTGGGAAGTTGTTTGGACGCTTTAGTGAGAATTCTAAGGCTGAACCACCCGGATGGAATCATGATAATCAACTTGAAGACGGGTGTAGAAACAAGATTTGGGATCCCGAAGGCCATTGGAAGTCCAAGCATTGGTGGCAGTTTCAGGATGAGTTCAAGCGCAAGCCGCCATGACAAGGAGCTCACCAATTGTCCAACTTAAGGACTTTAACTAAAAGTGCTAGGTGGGAGACAACCCACCATGGTATGATCGTTCCTTTTTCATTTTTATTTAGTTTTATTTGTTTTCGAGTTTTATTTTATTTTATTGTATTGAACTTTGAGTTTTGCATAACATTTTAGCATTGCATTCTACATACTGCATTATTAAAAAAAAAAATCGCACGCAACGCGACAGCTTCGCCGACGCGCCCGCGTCGCAGTGCATTGGGAAGAAAAGAAAATTGAACAAAGAGTCATGCGAGAGCGTGGCTGGAGGCGTGCCTTTGGCACAAATTGATCCACGCGACCGCGTCGCTGACGCATCCACGTCATGTGCGAAAAATGCCTCCCACGCGTCCGCGTCACCCACGCGAACGCATGGCCCTGTGAAATCGGCGTAAAGGGGTGTATGGCAGGATGTTGGGCTGGAACGGTGCTAGAAGCACAAGTCTTACCACGCGAATGCGTGCCCCACGCGTCCGCGTCGTTTTGCAAATATGGCCATCCACGCGATCGCGTCACCCACACGAACGCGTCACCCCTGATTTTTGGCAAAAATAATTTCAAACAGAGAGTTGTGCGAACGCGAGGCTGCCCTCGCGCTACTGGCACAAATCACTCCACGCGAACGCATGACTTCATAGAAGCGCTATCCGCGCGAACGCGTAACCCACGCGCTTGCGTCGCCTGCGTTGCACAACCTATCCAGATCAGCGCCAATTATCTTATCTTTTCTTTTCTAAATCCTAATTTCTTCTATCTTCTCTTCTTTCTTCTTTCTTTCTTCTTCAATCTCTTTAACTTCTCATCCCTCTTCACTTCTATTCTATTTCATTTAATTTATTTGCATACTTTTATTCATTGCATTAGTTTCATTGGTGTTAGAAATTTATTTGGGTCATTATTTTCTATATTTTTGTGGATTATTAAAGGAATTGTTTGACAATTATATATTAATTTTTAAAGGGTTGCTTGCATGTTCAATTTAATACTTTCAATAGCTTATTTACCATGCTTGCTATGTGTTTGTGAAAAAGCCCGTATGGCATTGTGCACTATTTTTCAATTTCTTTCTATCTACTAATCTAAATGCTTGCTTTTTCACAAAACCCTTTTTTTATATTTTATTACTTAAATATAATTGTTATTCAAACATGTTAGTTTGAAAGACTTGGTAATCTAACTTGGACATGGAATGCTTGATCTATGCTACTCATGCCTTTGCCAGCATGACAATAAACATCTTGCATTTAATTGTCATTACATGCACTTGCTATATTTTCATTGATGAACTTTTCACATGCAGTCATGACCATGTGTTAACGTCATTCTTCTTTATTGTGCATTGATTACCACCTTTCCCGCTCTCTTCTTTGCTCTAACCCTTAGCTTTAAAAGTTACTTTCTTTTTCCCTTTTCAGGATGGCCACCAAGAAGGGTAAAGAGAAAGCTACTCCCAAACCACCGATAAGGAAAGGAACAAAAAGAGCCCCAGCTGAGGAACCACAACCCCCATCCACTTGCACATCTTAGCATGCACTGAGAACGGTGCAATCTTTAAGTGTGGAGAGGTCGATACCGATCTCCATGGGTTAGTTACCTTCTTTTCAACACCAATACTCTTATTTTCTTTATTTGTTCATTGTTGCATCTGCATATTTGATTGCATGTTTATTTGATTTTGTGCATTTAGTTACCACTTGGTCGAAGTAATATTTTCTTTTTCAAGAAAATTTTTATAAGTATTTCACTAATTTAAATTTAAAAACTTTTCTATTAAAACTTTTTTGAAGTTATATTTGGAACATAGTTTAAAAAGCTAAGAACACACAACCTGTGAGATTTTGAGCTTATTTGTATGGTTATATTATTTAACCATAAATTTTTATTCCTGTGTGTTTTCTTCCCTATGATTGCAATCTTTGCTTTGTTCCATTCTGTATGTCCAATATTTAGTGTATTTACATGCTTGCATATGATTGAGGCCATTACTTGTTTAGCTCACTTATCCCAAATAAGCCTACCCTTTAAACCATCCTTGTCAGCCACTTTGAGCCTTGAAAACCCCCATTTATTCTATATTTTACCACATCACTAGCCTTAAGCAGAAAAACAAATTAAATACCCCAATTGAATCTTTGGTTAGCTTAAGATAGAGATTGTGCATCAACTAAGTGTAGAAAAATTGTGGGAACATGGGTTAATAAGGGAATGTATCATGTTTCTAATTTATTTGAATATTGAGAATTTGGGAACCTACTCATGAAAAACCAAAATAAAAAAATAATGGAAAATTCATGTGCATTGATAAGTTATGTTTATTTCTCTACATGTTCAAAAAAAAAAGAGAGAAAAATCCAAAAATATTCAATAAATAAGTAAATAAATAAGGGGACAAAATTACCTCAATGCTAAGTTAATAAAAAGATCAATGCACATGTGATAAAAGTAAAGAAATATCAAAATTTTGGTACATGAATATGGGAATCATACAAAAGTGGGAATTATGGGTAGTTAGGCATGAATTTAACAGTATATAGAGTATATGTATATTAGGTGAGAGCTTAGATTAGTCAAAGATTCATATTATAGCTCACTTGGTCATACATGTACCCTTACCTTTACCTCAGCCCATTACAACCCTGAAAAGACCTCATGATGTTTGCATTAGTATGCTAAATATTTCTTGATTAGTTAGATGAAGAACAAAAAACTAGAAATCATGATTAGAGAAGGATAGAGTGATTACCCTATACACTAGAGAGATCAGAGCATACATACATCATCAGTGAGGGTTCAATGCTTGAGTTCTATGTTCCCAGCTTTCATGAGCTACCTTCTTGCATTTTTTATCTGTTTTTACTGTATAAGGATTGAATTAGTGGAATTTGATTCATATTTGTCTTGGAGAACTTATTTACTTTTAACCAAGTAGGTAGAAACATCTTAGCATGTAGTTGCATTCATATAGATAGGTTGCATTTCATACATTTTACCATTCCTCTTTACTCCTTTATAGCTTCTCTTGAGCTTAGCATGATGATATGCTAATGTTTAAGTGTGGGGAGGTTGATAAACCACTATTTCATGGTTTATCTTGTGCTCAATTGAGTGGTTTTTATCATCTCTTTACCCACTTATTCATACTATTTGCATGAGTTTACATTCTCCTTCCTGATTTTGTGCTATGATTGAAAACATACTTCTTTGGCCTTATATTCGCTAGTATTAATCCTCTCTCATTAACATTAGATGCCTTGATATGTGCGTTAAGTGATTTCAGAGATTACAGAGCAGGAATAGCTTAGAGGATGGAAAGGAAGCATGCAAAAGTGGAAGGAATACAAGAAGTTGAAGGAACTGCAAAGCTGTCAGCTTGACCCTCTCACACTAAAACGGTCATAACTTGAGCTACGGAGGTCCAAATGAGACGGTTCCAGTTGCGTTAGAAAGCTAACGTCCGGAGCTTCGATTTGATATATAATATGCCATAGTTGCCCTGACTCTAGACAATGCAAACGCGTGCTCCACGCGGACGCGTCGCAGTGACGAAAATCAGCGTGGCAGATTTCTTCTCCAGCGATTTCTGGGCTGTTTTCGACCCAATTTGCGGCCCAGAAAACACATATTAGAGGCTATAAAGTGGGGGAATCCATTCATTCATAATCATAAGATCATAATTCATAATTTTTAGTTTTAGATGTAGTTTTTAGAGAGAGAGGTTCTCTCCTCTCTCTTAGGATTTAGGATTTAGATTTTTAGAATTAAGATTCCTCTCAGTTTATGGTTATTTCTCAATTTCAGGTTCAATGTTCTTCAATTTATATTTCTCTTCTACTTTTAGATACTCTAATACTTTTATTTGTTAATTACTTATGTTGCCCATTTGATTCATGAATATTTCCATGTTAAGACTTAAATTTATGTTTAAATGCAATTTGAGGTATTTCAGATTTATGATTGTTTTATTCTATTTAAGATTGCTTTTAATTTAATTTAGATAATTTATTCCTTTTGGTTCTGGTTAAGTAATTGGTGACGCTTGAGTTATCAAATAAAGCAGTGGTTGAAATTGGGAGTTGCTGATTAATTTGAGTTCCAATAACTCTAGCCTTTCCAAAGGAAAGACTAGGACTTGAGGGATCAAATTAGTTCTTTCACTTAACTTACCTTCATAGTTAGAGGTTAACTAAGTGGGAGAAAAATCCAATTCTCATCATCATTAATAAGGATAACTAGGATAGGACTTCCAGTTCTTATACCTTGCCAAGAGATTTTATTATTGTTAATTTATTTTACTTGTCATTTAAATTACCTCTTCCGTACTTTCAAAACCCCCAATTTACAAGACTCATAACCAATAATAAGAACACCTCCCTGCAATTCCTTGAGAAGACGACCCGAGGTTTAAATACTCGGTTATCAATTTCAAAGGGATTTGTTACTTGTGACAACCAAAACGTTTGTAAGAAATGATGATTGCTTGGTTTAGAAACTATACTTGCAACGAGGATTTATTCTGAATTCTAAACCGTCAATCATTCGTTCTTCAACGCTATCCCACAATTCTTTGGTAGTGGCATAGTACATGTAGTTACTACTGATATCCTCCTCCATTGAGTTCACCAACCATGTCATCACCATGGAATTTTCGGTATCCCACACATCATATTGTGGGTCAATGACGTTAGGTTGGCTTCGCTCACCAGTAGGATATCCAATCTTCGCTCTTCAACGAATATATATCTGAACAGATTGAGACCACCTAAGGTAGTTTGACCCATTGAGTCGAAATGTGGTTTCACCATTAACTAGTACTCGTTACTCAGATTTTAAATCGGATGGAATAGGAGTAGTGTTCTCCTTCTGTTCAGAATTAATGACTGAGAACTGTCAACCATAACTACAAATCAGAGGCACGGCACAGAGAACCAACTCTAATACCAAGTTGAAGTGTTTGAATATAATGTACTATCAAATGTACAAGGAATCATCCTCTTTATAGAGGAATTACAGAAATAGAAATAACTAGAAAATAGGAAAGAAGAAAAAAAATACTAGCCTAAAATAAAGAAAATATTTCTAATCATAAAATTCTTAAAAATAAGCTAAACCAAAAAGGAAAAGATTTATAACTAATTCTATTTACATAAAATATTCATGAAAGGAATTAGGAATCTGATTTTGATTTGATCTAGTCAACAATATACAAACCATGCTAAATAAAAAGAAAATACAAATAAAGCTCTAAATTATATACAAACAAAAAAAAATGTAACTACTTAAAGAGAATTTAAAGTAACCAAATAGCTAACAAGAAATCTAAAAAACATAGTAATAACAAAAATGAAATGTGAAAGCTTTTTGGAAAAAGAATGTTACGACCCAATGCTGATCCAATCCTCCCCCCACACTTAAATTCTGCACGGTGCACCGTGCACTTGCTACGATCAAGGAGGGATCATCATCTTCGCTCCACTCCGAGAGAGTCCCCGAGATGTCAGGCTATGATGATGGTGGTGCTGCTACTGGCTGCTGTGGCTCAGGTGTTGGTATTGCTGCTGCTGAAGTGCCTGCTTCTTTTCTGCTTGTTCGGTCTTTTGACTTTAGCCTTTTCCTTTCCCTTTCCCTTTTTGCTACTGATCACTCATCCTGAAAACAATTTAGGGGAAGAAAATATTAACTATAGGAACAAAGAAAACAAGCCAAGATTAAAAACAAACAACACGTAGTACACAAAAATGTCATTCTCAATCAAATGCCAAACAAGAATCATAAATTTCAATTACATGGTAGCTACAACATGCAATTTAGAATTCCAAGATATGCATAGAGGCTTATTCATAAGTAATTGGCGATGAATCAAATAAGAACAATGTTCAAATAAGATGTGCATAGTATGTTCAAACACCAATGCTTTCATGACTAATATCACAAGATTGATAACAAAAATTTGAAGTTCAAGCCTAATCTAACGCATCCAATTAGCACAGACAAAGTTAATCAAATAGCATCATTTTATAGGGCAAAAGGTTGTCAATCTTGCAATAACAGGCAAAAGACCTCAAATACTCAAAATTCAACAATTGTTGGTCAATTTAGAAACAATTCAAACTCCATCAATTTAGAAACAATTCAAATTCCATCAATGCAAATAGGCAAAACAAGATGAGAATAAGCAATGAGTTTAAGGAGGTGACCAAAATTGTCATTAAAAAGTTCTTTGAGGCATATTATCGAACATGCGGCATGCAAAATTATTAAGCAATTCAAATACCACAATCCAAGCATGTTCTCAACATCCAATCACAAAATAATAGCTCCATAACATGGAAAATCAACAGCATTATTCAGAATTCCAGCAGAATAGCAGTCAACAATCAAAACAGATTGCAATTCAAGCTTAAAAAGCATAATAGCATGATGAATTATCACTAATAGCATATAACGCAAAACAGCAATGCTCAAGGATAATTCCATCAATTCAACAATCATATTTCAGCCAATTTAGTTATAGCTCAGTGAATGAACAAGATCAATCAATCTTAACAAATCCAGTAGCAATTTCAGAAATTCAACAAGAAAACAATATTCAACAATAAATCTTCACTCAAGCAAATAATGTTTCAAATTATCTCAGTCATGATTTCTTAGTAAAATAGCAATTATCCTTCAGAAACAGTAATTTCAATAGCAATATACATTAGCAAGGTAATCATTAACTCAGCAATTCATCACAAACAAACAATTAACCATACACTTCCAGCAACCTATCCACTAATTCAACAGCAGTCCAATCAAGCTGGTTCAAAAGAATACAACAGCAATTTCACAACAAATCAGTGATTCCATCATAAATCAGCAAATTCAAAATAATCTCAAACACTTCCATCAACAATGTAGAACCTAACAATCTAAAGTAAACTAAATTATCCTAACCTAACCACCTAAATCCACTAAACAGCAAATTAATCCAACTAACCAATTAACTAAAAATCAACTAAATAAATCAAATTAAAATTAACTAAACAGAAATTAAATAGAATGAAAAACAAATTCAATGAAAACCTGGGATGCAAAGCAATCAGAACAGGGCAGAGGGAAGGAGGGCTGCCCAGGTTTCCACAGTTCGAACAGGGGAAGATAGGGCTCGCCACAGAACTGGGACAGGGGCTGGAGCTCTGCGTCAGCGAGAGAAGGAGAGCTAGCTGGAACGGGGTGGCTCGCTGGCGGTTAGGGTTGCCGGCGCGGTGGAGGTGGCTGACGCGGCTAAAACAGGGGGAAGGAAAAAATGGTGGTTCTGGAGGTTGGTGGCTAGTTCGGCGATGGTGATGACTGGAGGCTGAGAAGGAGATGATGCATGAGGGGAATAAGATGGTGGAGAAGCGCCACGGTGATGGCGAAGGGGAGGCGCTGTGGTGGGTGGTGCTGGAGATTGATGGTGAGGCGAGGGGAAGGGTGGAGAAAGAAGAAGTGCCGTCGTGCGCATGCACAAGACAGTGCGTAGTGCGTACACACTAGTTAGAGGGGCTTGGAGTTGAGGTGCGCACAAAACCAAATACGAATTAAAACTACCACTAACACAGTAAATATAACGCAATAACAAACGATAAGGAATAATTCAAACCTCTTGTCTCGAGTCCAACTCATCCTTTGTAGTCACAATGACGTTGGTAATTTCATCCATCTTCAAATAAAGACACCGAAAAAAACTTTTATCATCTTAAAATCCTTACTATATAATGAATGACTCCAATAAAAAATATCAAAAAATATTGTAAACACATATGTGAGTCAAACATACTTTAATAATAGCAATTCTTAGGATTAAAACATGCTGGGTAAGTATTTAATAGTAATTCTTAGCATACTTTAATAACGTCTCAACTAAATATATCATTTACCAGAATTTTTCAAATAAATAAACTTTTTGAACTTAAAAAATATCTAATTAACATGAATAAGAAACATTCATAAAACACTTTCAAACCTCATGTCTAAAGTCCAACTCATCCTTTCTAGTAACAATGACGTTGGTAATTTTATCGGCCTCCAATTAAAGACACAGAAAAATTTTTTATTAATTTAAGATCCTTACTATATAATGAATGACTCCAATAAAAAACATAAAAAAATATTGCAAACATATATGGGAGTCAAGCATACTTTAATAATAGCAATTCTTAGGATTAGAACATGCTGGGTAAGTATTTAATAACAATTCTTAGCATACTTTAATAATATCTCAACTAAATATATCACTGTACCAGAATTTTTCAAATGAATAAACTTTTTGAACTTAAAAAACATCTAATTAGCATGAATAAGAAACATTCACATAAGACATTGTCATAAAATTTTCTACAATGCAAGACCAGCTTATGCAACATGCCTTAGACCCCTCTTGCTCTTGAATAACTACTTCACCCATACTCAATTCTTCATCGCCTTGGGTTGAATTGATCAATGTGCTAATCAATCCGCCTTCCGGGGTTGAAAACTCCATGGACGATGCTCTCTTCCGGAAGCCTTGCACCGCGACCTTCTCTTCTTTGTGAAGAAAATGCTTGGCGTGATGGTCTTTTGGGAGTTCCGGTTATCGATTTGGGAAGACAACTTGAACCACGATCACGAATGTCACCGTCAATGGCGGCACGCACCAGGGAGAAGGAACGAGGGAGATTCAAAGTGAATGATTTGATGGAGAGAGTGGTAGCAATCGATGAGCTAAAGATGGAAAGGTTGCACCGCAATCGGGAACAACATGCACGACGGTCAAACGCAACACCACTAATGGCGGGACAGATCGAGGAGTACCGAGAAGGGAGTGCCGCTTGGATGGTTGGTTGGAGGAGGTTGGCGCCGTTGATATTAGGAAGAGAGAACCATGCACCGTAGCTTGACAAGAGGGAGAGGGCGTGAAGAATCGGAAGCCTAGACTACACTTGAGAAGGGAGCGCCGCTTGGATGGCCGGATGAAGGAGGTTGGCATCATTGATGTTAGGAAGAGAGAATCATGCACCGTAGCCACCAATAGGGAGAAAGGGTGAAGAATCAGGAGCCTTGACTTCACTTGAGAAGGGAGCGCCACTTGGATGGTTGGATGGAGGAGGTTAGCGCTGTTGATCTTAGGAAGAGAGAACCATGCACCGTAGCCGCCAAGAGGGAGATAGGGCAAAGAATCGGGCTTGACTTCACTTCCGTGATCCCAGGAGCAGTTTTTGGAACGTATCATTCAAATACTTATTTTGAGTTAAAAGCAATTAATAACAAATATTCAAAATTAAAAATAAATAAAACTAATTATTATAATTATAATTAATTGAGTTATTCAATTTTTTGTTGGTTAGGAGTTGGTTCCATATACTTTTTCTTAGTAAATTTAAGTGTTTTGAATTTTTGTGATGAGCATAATAAATAATTTATAAACACAATTCATATGGGGTTTAATAATAATTAAATTTTTACTTTTACCACAAATATTTTTAAAATTTATTTGGGTAACCCTAGATTTTCTATCTTCAGTCAGTGACTTGCATACTCTACTCTCTTTTTCTTTCCTTTTCACAGAACTACTCCTCTCTTTTTCATTGTTGCCGTTCTCAGCCTCTCTCAGTGCTGTTCTTAGGTTCATTCTCAGTATCTCTCTTATTGTCGTTTGTCCTCAGCATCAGAGTACCGTCGTTCTCTCTGCCATCATCATGCACTACGTCATTCCGTCGCTGTTCAGTGTCGTCGTTCTCACTACCCAGTGCCATCATCCTCAACAGACAGTAGTGGCATGGGTCTCAAAGAGCTAGCATCGTCGTCAGTGCCGGGGTGCTCCGTTTTCCCCTTCATCGCTATACTTTGCAATGGAGCCTCAGCCTTAGGTATGAATTTGTTTCATTTAGCTCATTTTTTTATCCTTTTATGTTCTGCTGTATGAATCTATTTCGTTGAAGTCATTCAACAATTTTTTGTTTCTACTTATTTTTTGTTAAGGTTTTTTGTATGAATTTATTTCATTCAATTAGTGGTTTTGTTCCGTTTATTTGGTTGTTTAAAATTTTGAGTTCTGTTTATGATAGTTAAAAAATTTTGGTATTTGTTTTTATGATTCTGATTTCAATTCTGGGTTTATATTTCTGTTCATGATGTTCTATTTTTTATTTGCTATTGCTGTTTGATTTTTGTTCATGATTTCAATTTCTGGGTTTATGTTTCTATTCAAATTTGGTATTTATTTTTATGATTCTGAATTTAATTTCTGGGTTTATGCTTCTGTTTATAATGTTTTATTTTTTGTTTGTTATTGCTGTTTGATTTCTGTTGGCGATTTCAATTTCTGGGTTTATGTTTTTGTTTAATTTTGGTATTTGTTTTTATGATTCTGATTTCAATTTCTGGATTTATGTCTCTATTTATGATGTTCTATTCTTTATTTGTTATTGCTGTTTAATTTCTGTTGACGGTTTTAATTTCTGGGTTTATGTTTCTATTCAATTTTGGTATTTGTTTTTATGAATCTTTGTTCTATTTTTTATTTGTTGTTTGATTTTTTTGGTGTGTTTGTAAATTCAAAAATTAATATTGTGATTCTATTTGAAAATTCAATGGTCATCGGTTAGTTTTGATTATTTGATTATAAATTTTAACTAATTTGTGTTATTTTGCTGGTTAATAATTAATTTAAGTTACTATAAATTACAGGTAAAAAATAATAGTCAAAGACACATAATGGATAAAGACATATCATTTTAACTTTATTATAGCATACGGAGAAGACATAGCATCAGAATGATTGATGACCACTTTCTTTCAACAAATTGTATTTTTTAAATCATGTATTGCTGGTTGCTTGTGGCATGGCGTGCTCACATTCGTATATATATGAGAGGGAGGGCAATATGACAATATCCAAATTAATTTCATTATTGTGTTTGGGATTCACAAGTGACAAATATTTATTTAGTTGAAATTTGGTTATGACTAGGGGTGGCAAGCGGGGAAGTCTGTCCCACTCTGCCAGAAGCTCGCCCTTTGGCGGGCTGGCCCGCCCTGCCCCGCCTAGTGAGACGGTCTTAAAATTCCATCCCACCCCGCCTAACTGCAGGCTGGCAGGCTAAACCCGATAATTATAAATATTGACTCCAAAGCAACATAAACATAATCCAAAACACTCAATTTTCATCTTCATACTCTTGTAAGTTGGGTTAGGGAAAGTTGAGTTTTGGCTAAAAAATTACAAAAATACCCCCTTGCCAAAAAAAACTAAGCCCGACAGGGAAGCCTGCCCCGTCCCGCCAAGGCCCGTGGTTTAAGCGGTGCGGATTAGGCGGGCTTTTATTCTTTGGCGGTCCCAATTTTTCAGTCCGGCCCACCTTTTTTGGCAGGTTATGCGGGTCGGCTCGACGGGTTTAAGCCCATTTGCCACCCCTAGTTATGACAGTGCCAAATATTTACATAGTCTTCTAGAGTTTCTATCAGTCTCCTACTAAGCTAACACCAATGGTACACTATACTACTATCTCTATTATCACATCGTTCAATGTTGAGACTCTTGGTTATGAGGGCAAGGCATTTCTGGTTTTTTTTTTGTCCATAATAGCTTGAGTTCACCTCTCTTCTTTTTTAATGACAAAAATGTGCCTACATTTTAAGAAAGCCAAGGTATTAAAAATAATACAAATTTTTATAAATCACAGAATAACCAATGACAATTCGTAGTAAGAAACATGCATAAAGCTTAATAGTAGTTTATTGGATGCATCCTATACATTAAACATGTTTATATATCAATAGTTGTGCAAGCAAACGGTCCAATTTGTAAAGTGTTCTTTAATAACTTGTAGTTCTTTAATTACTTGTATTTCTTTAACTAATTTACCAGTGAAGGTTTAAAATTATGAACCAACCAAGGTGTAAAAAGCAATAGAGAAACCAAAATAGGAATAAATAACTAGATCAACTAAAAAATAATGCAAGCAATTAAAATGCTAAAAAGAAAGGATCATGACTTTGGCAGAGACAACTTGTTTTCAAGAATTGAAGCGATTCCAATGCTAAGCTTCTTGTTCTTGTCGGGGTTAAGATCACCAATGGACACCAATTTATCATAAGCTGCAGGCTGCTAATTCCCACTAAAGGTTATGGGTACTGACCCTTTTAGTGCAATCATCACATGCATCATGAACAGGGTGAAGTTTAAAGGCTTTAGGACAATGTGAATAGCGCAGAACAATAAATTAGTATACCAAAAATAAAGAAATGTCGAAAGTGAGAAAAATGAAGACTTTCAACTTGAAAGTAACTCCATAAACACCATTGATCCAACATCTAGCTGAAGCATACTTCAAGACATATGTTGACAAGAACAAAGATGATTCAAAATGCTCAGCAGCAATAAAAATCTTACACAAACATTATTAATTTGCACATGAATTCATCAATAAGCTAAGAGAGCTAAGATATAACTAAAGCTTTAGCAAATATTCATATATAGGATATTAAAAAAGAGAGAAAAAAGTAAAAAAAGAAAAAAAGAAAAGAAAAAGAAGACAAGAAAATAGCTTATCATGTATTTTCATAGATTGCTTCAGTTCAAAAATCTAATACAAATTAATAAAATATAATTAATATTGGATAACAGATTATAATATACAAAAATAAATATATGTTCACTCATCTTCAACATTTCTAAATCAAGATATAAAGATCTCATAATAAAAAAGACACAAATATTCAACCTTTTGAAATTTAAATAATAGAAAACTCAGTATTATAATTAATCTAAATAACAGAGGCATACGATGAAACTTTGAATGATGAGAAAAGAGAAAATTAAAATAAATAAGTTTAAAACTTCAATTGAGTTGAAAAAGGGCATAGTAAAAGATGGGTGCACAAGCCAAATCCTAAACCTAAATTCTTACACGAAGAGGAGTGCGGTGCAGGAGAACAAATTGAGGAACACGAGCACCATGAAGTTGGTGGCAGATTAAATAAAATTTATTAAATCACACATCGAAACAAAACAATCATCATCAATATACGTTAATTGTAAAATGTAGAGAATTCAAATTGTCAAAATATAACCTTGAAAATTAATTTGTGCCAATGAGAATCCTCTTGATAATGACACCAAAGAAGATCCCGGTAGAACTGAAAAGACACCACGTCCGACACAAATTTAAGAAAATTTTGACAAAATCGAAAAATTGCGTTGAAACAGGAAAGTACCTGGTGAGGAAGATGGTAGAAGAAAAAGCGGCAGAGTCCTCACGAAGAAAAAGAAGTGGGAGCAAACATAAGGTACCTGGTGAGAAAGAGGTCTTCACAAAAAAAAAGAAGCGACTACAAGCATCTGAAATGAGGACTTGTTATTCATATTTTATATGAGAACTGATTTAGCTTTTCTAAGAATGTAATTACTAATTTTAGTTGATATTATTAATAAAATTAAGATGAATTGATATAAATTTCAAATATATTCCAACATGCAATAATTAATAATACTCTTCTTTATCACATAAGCTAAGTGTATTGGAAAATGTGCACATCATACATAGAACACACACATACATACAGACATGCAATAACGCCTATGATTAATTAAATACCAAAAAGGTTGAACATGAAAAAGTAAACCATGGACGTTAGGAAGAAATGAGTTTTTTCAATAGAATAATTAGCTATAAAGATGATCAAATATTTTACAAGAAAATAATAATTAAATGAGTTAATACTCAAAATCGTCCCTGAAAGATACCTCGATCTCCATATGAGTCCCCGAAAGATAAAGTTAATCAAAATCGTCCTCGAAAGATGACGGACATGACCACGTTAGTCCTTCCGTCATCTCGTCTGCTGAGCTGGCTAACGTTGGGTGACTTGTTTCGTTAACTGCCTAGGTGGATGACGCCTACGTGTACGCTGGAGTTGCTGACAAGGTAAGTACGTTAAAAAAAATCAAATCAGACCCTTAGATGATGAACCCTAATCCTAAATTCAATGATAAATAAATCGCGGTCTACAATCAAGCAGCTCCAAGAAGAGAGCTTGTCTTTCACAAATGATTGGCACCATAACACTCAAAATCCAATATCAAAGGCCATCCTTGCTCGAATCAAACCACGTAACCGCCCCAAAGCCACCACCTTTACGCCGACCCGCTTCAGTCCCACTCGTTATTGACGCCGTTCGAATTCTGGCAACCCACGCCCATTGGCGGGACTCCCTCGAGTCTCGCTTTGCAGAATCTAAGGTTCTAGTTTCGGACGTTGCTCATTTCGTTCTAGACCGAATACACGACCCCGAGCTGGGTTTGAAGTTCTTCGACTGGGCTAACTCGAGACCCTTTTCTTGTTCCCTTGATGGCTTTGCTTATTCCTCTCTTCTTAAGCTCTTGGCAAGATTCAGAGTGTTCTCCGAGATTGAGCTGGTTCTGAACAGCATGAAAGTTGAGAACTTGAAGCCTACCCATGAGTCTCTGAATTCTCTGATTTGAGCCTACGGAGATTCTGGGATGGTTGATGCTGTCCTATGGTTATTCTATACAGTGCGAGAAGTGCATGGTTGTTTCCTTAGTGTTGTCGCTTCTAATTCGTTGCTGAATTGTTTGGTCAAAAGGGGGAAGGTTGAGGTTGCAAGGAAGCTGTATGATGAAATGCTTGTGAGAGATGGTGGTGAGTGCTAAACAATGACTGTCCCCACAAGCAATTTGCTTTACCTATTGAGACCATGTAATGCTGTAATTGGATGAGGAATCAGCAAATGGCTGAGATCGCCATGACCCAACCTTCCAAAGTCACTCCTGCACATAAACTGGGGCTCAATTTGTGAGAAAAAAGACACAAGGAAAGAATTGGTTAGAGTTAAAGATGAGGAATAAATGCTTGTGACTGATGGTGGCATTGGTAAAGCTGTGGATAACTATAGCACCGGGATAGTGGTTATTGGTTAAGGATCTATGCGACTTTGGGAAGGTTGAGGAAGATAGAAGGTTGATTGTATCAAACACCTATGGACACTAAACGACGTCGTATCAAGAGCTGGAGGCTATTGAATCAAAACGGCGTCGTTTTGTTACTGTGCCACGTGGGCACTTAACGGAATACGTCACCCAACGTTAGCCAGCTCAGCAGACGAGATGACGGAAGGACTAACGTGGTCATATCCGTCATCTTTCGGGGACGATTTTGATTAACTTTATCTTTCGGGGATTCATATGGAGATCGAGGTATCTTTCAGGGACGATTTTGACTATTAACTCGTTTTTTTTACTAAGGTATAAAGGGGAGTTAAATCTCAATTTAGCCCCTGAAATTTGGTCTGATACTTAAATGATTCCCATAATTTCGTTGGCCCCAATTAGAACTCCCAAATTTATAATTGTGGCTCTGATTTGTCCCTGCAATTATTTTCGTCACCAGAATTCTAATCTGGCGCAATTGCATAATATGGTAGATACTACTTAGGCGAATTAATTTTGCGCTCAAACCCTTTGGAAACCACATAATGTAAGGGTTTTCTTGATGTTTTGCAACTTATGATTGTCGTAGTGAAAAGAAAGAGAGTTTTAACCCAAAAAAACTGAAATGACGTGGTTTCCAAAGGGTTTGGGAGCGAAACTAATGCGTCATCGTTTAAGTAGTATCCACCATGTCATGCAATTGCGTTAGATCAGTATTCCAGTGATGGAGATGATCGCAGGGACAAGTCGAAGCCACGATTGTAAATTTGGAATTCTAATTGGGGCCAACGAAATTGTGGGGTTCATTTTGAGGAGAACTCTTTAATTTTAGAGGGAAAGATTTGATTTCAATTGTAATGAGCAAATAACATATGACATATTTTGGTTGTAAAATTAATAGAATAAAGGAAAAAATTCTTTAATTTTGAAAGTAAAATTTGATTTCAATTGTAATGAGGGTAAAATTAGTAGAGAGGAGCATAGAACTCTTTAATTTTAGAGAGAATGATTTGATTTTGATTATAATAAAAAAAGTGATATGTGACATTTTAATTGTAAAATTAGTAATATATAATAAATATATGGGTCATTCTAGTGTATAGATCTAAATCCATACAGATGTACAGATATTCCTTTTCTGTTTATCTCATGTTGACATGTATAAAGAACTAAATTGGTACAGAAATACAGAGGTGGGCCAAGCACATCACACGTGCTTTTGGTGTGTGGCTTCAGGGAGCAGGATCTGACACTGGTCAGTCCTCTTGGCTTGGTTTAGCCGAGCCGTCCAACTCCAAAGGAGAAGGGTGGATGGAAGAAGGCTCTGTTATTATTATCTGAGTTATCTAAAAAATTATTTAAAAGGCAATTAAAACCATTACCCCTGTAATTAAGAAATTTATCACATAGCCCAGTTTAATTTCGTTCTCCTATGAAAAAAATTTAGCATCAGATTTGCAAAAAAGGTGAAATTTAACTCCATAAAAGGGTATTCTATCCTAATTTTAACATCCTAGATACCAAATTTAGGGTCCCTCTAAAATCAGCTCAAGTCTTTTGAGTTTATCTGATGCACCATAAAATTTGAATCGTTAGATTAGATTGACAAAAGATCTAATAGTTTATATTTAATTTATTATTAATTTATTAAAAATTACACTTAAAGATAACAACTTTTTTTATATTTTAAAATTGCTCAATATAAAATTTGAGAACCAAACCCCAGCTTGCTGCAGCGATGACCTTCCATTCTTCCTCCACCCACTTTTTTCTGCCTTCTTCCTCTTCACGATGAACCTCCGTTTCTTCTTTTACCCTCTTCACGATGTCCCTTCGCTTTTTTCTCTACCCATTGTTCTTTACATTCTTCCACAACGACTCCATGACCTACTTCTTCAAGTCATAGAGCTTAAACTCTATTGCTCGTGTCATTTTTCTTCTCAAATTTTTCAAATCTTTTTAGGGTTTTGGTCAAAAGAGGTTGACATTTAATGGAGCCTCGAGTTGGGAACAAGTTCCGTATCAGTTGAAAAATTGGTAGCGGATCCTTTGGAGAGATCTATCTCGATGAGTTTTCTCTCCTCTCTTTTTTTTTTGTGTGCATAATTGAACTTCTAATTTTCGAATTTTTCGATTAAGTTTTTCGGATTAATTTATTTTAGAATTTTTTGTGTAGATACCAATATTCAGACAAATGAAAAGGTTGCGATTAAGCTTGTGAGTACTCTGGTCTACCTGTGTTAATTTTGAAGAAGAAATAGTAATAATGAAACTGGTGTTTGTAAAGTTGTAATAATTTTGTTGCTGCTGAGAAAATTCCAAGAGCTACTGAAATTAGGAGAATTGTAATGTTTTAGTGACTTTTCAAGGAATGAATATGCAGAACTAGTATTTTTTTTTATATATTAGAGCTATAGGGTGCTGTAGTGCATGGCAATTTAAGGTTTCTGCATATTTCAGTTGCAAAATTAAATTATTGAAGAACAAATCATGTGTCTCTGATCGAGCATGCTGTTGTCTTGATTTTCTTTCTTATTCAGGAAAATGTCAAAACCAAGCACCCTCAGTTGCTGTATGAATCAAAGCTGTATAAATATTGCAAGGAGGAAGTAATCTTCTATCATACTGAAATTTTGTTTTTTCTTTGGAGCTCTTTGCTTTTCATTAACTTCATGTTAATCACTCGGCTTAAACTAGTTTTGGTTTGTTGATAGCTAGGATCCTAAATGTGAAATGGTATGGCGTAGAAGGAGAGTACAATGTGCTTGCGATGGATTTACTAGGCCCTAGTCTTGAGGATTTATTCAATTTCTGTAGTCGGAAGTTGTGTCTCAAAACTGTTCTCATGCTCGCTGATCAGATGGTAGGTTTTTACCTTGTTAAGAATTTCTCACTTCACTTGAATACTTAATTATACACAATATTCATTTGATTTGACCATGCCCAAAATCATCGATGCAGGTGATGCTTTTTCATTCTCAAGTAACTTTGCTTACTTCCCAATATATACATTATACAGTATATCATTCTTTTCATGCTAGTATGCATTGTGAACACATTTGGTGGCCACAATGTTGGACTTCAATTGTGCAAACTTGCTCAAAGCAGATGCAGCATAATTCTTTCTCACTCATCTGAAAAACATTACAATATCCCATAATAAGAATGGTTCAAGCCAAAAGCTATAACAAGTAAACCCTTTAATTAATTGTCACTGGCAAGTGAACTTTTTGGATTGTCAAAATCTTCACTACAACGGAATTAATTTAACAAGACAAAAGTAGAAATATGCTGTGGAGCATAAAGACATAGAAAAAGCTACTCACCTTAAATGCAGAAAAAATAAAACAAAGGATGGTTTATGGTGATCCATATCCACTGCATCAGAAGTTGCGTCTTCATCCTAACATTATTCTCATTTTCATCCATTGTGTGTCTTTGATGGAAAATAGCAGCTAACATGGCTACAATGCAAAATACAAATGAACTACACAATTTTCATAGCATTGTTTGTAAAATTCATAAAGTCTCATGCCTCATTATGTTAGATACCAACAGAACAATAATGGAGAATTACAATTGCTACATATAATTACCAAATTAGCATGAATCTTATCTACACCAACATGCTTGTAGCACAGCACTTCATTCTTATGTCATGGATCACCACAATAAGCAGCTATAGGAAACTACTTTCAGATCATAAATAACTATGTTAGCTGATGCGTGAGCATCTTTCCTATCTTTTCCTAGTGAATTTGCATTTAAATTATTAAGTTTTATCAAGAATTAATTATCTTTTAGCCACTATGGATGCTACTTTGAGTCTTGTGCAATTCTATTTATTTTAGGTAGCATTTGGTTGGATTTGATGGAGCTTCCGCAGAAAAAGAGAAGAAGGCTATATAGGGTAGAAATGCTTAGAGGATGGAGAGGAAGCTTGCACAAATGGAATCAGCACAAGAATTAAAGGAGATGGCAGCGAGGAGCGACGCGTGTGCGTACCTGACGCGTGCGCGTGAATTGAAGATTTGCTCAGCGACGCGTGCGCGTACCTGACGCGTACGCGTGACACGCGAAGAAGACCATCGACGCGTACGCGTGACTGACGCGTACGCGTGACATGCGCCACATGCAGAATTCGCAGAAAACGCTGGGGGCGATTTCAGGCCAAGTTTCAACCCAGTTTTTGGCCCAGAAACACAGACTAGAGCCAGGGGATATCAGAGACTCAAGGGAGATTCACACAAGAATGGTTATGCCCACTCTAAGTTAGGCGTGGACCCTACGAAGCAAGTGGTCCCCATCCATCAATTGAAGACATGCTTATTGTTTTAATTAATTCTGATTTAAACTTTAATTTTTACTTTAAAATAGGAAAAGATATTTTTTTAGTTTTAGAAGATAGATTTTAAATTAATTAGGATTAGATATAAAAGGGGATTAGAATTATTCTAAAGGAGCCCATTCCATTCCAAACTACCAAAATACATTTTATCAGAATCCTTATTTTCTCTTTGAACCATGAACAACTAAAGCTCCATTGTTAAGGTTAGGAGCTCTGTCTATTTGTATGGATTGATTCTATTGTTTTCTTTATTTTAATTCATGTTTTGATTTATATTTCAAGAATTATTTTCGTTCTTTATTTTATGAACTTAGGTGGAACGGAAGTATGACCCATGTTCTAATTGAATTCTTGTATAACTTGGAAAAGCTCTTTACTTGAACAACATCTTGAAAATGAATTCTCCTAAATTTTAATTATTTGGATTTAACGGGATATGTGACATATAATCCTTTTATATTTGGGTAATTAGGATTTTTGTGGCATATAAACTAGAATTTAGCTTCACCCTCTAATTGAAATTAATTAACCAAGGAATTGGCAGTTGATAAATTTTAGAGGAGACTAGGAAGGTCTAAGAAATTAGGGTCTAGTCACATATAGTTTGCCATGAATTAAATCTTGCATGATTAAAATAAATTAATAAGAAAAATCAATCCGGAAAATAGATAACTCTGAAGGCTTAACCGCCTTCCCCATATTTTATTCCCAACTTATTTACTTGCTCTTTTAATATTCGTTATATTGTTTAATGTCTTTGAACTCTCGAACACTATTTTCTATTTGCCTAACTAAGTAAATTAATCAACCATTGCTGTTTAATCCATCAATCCTCGTGGGATCGACCCTCACTCACCTGAGGTATTACTTGGTACGACCCGGTGCACTTGCCGGTTAGTTGTGGTTGTAAATTCTGCACCAAAATTTTGGCGCCGTTGCCGGGGATTGATAGTGGTTAACAACTATCAGTTGTTTGATTGCTTAGATTAGGCGTTTTAGTTTTAATTTTTTTTATTTTTTGTTTAGTATTTTCAAAAAAATTTTTTATAAATAAATAGCTCTAATGTTTTTCCTTAATTTCTGAAATTAAGTTTGGTGTCACCTAGTTAATTTTATTTTAACTTCCGTGCTTATTTTCCCTTTTAATTTTCAAATTTTTTGTCTAGTTTCATTTAAAATTTTTGAAATTTATTTATTTATTTTATTTAGTATTTTTATTTTATTATTTTACACAGGTTACCTTACAGGGACTTCTCTGCACTTTAACGTAGAGAATCCCATCTTTTCTTGTTTTTTGTCTGTGTATGCGCAGGAACAGAGGCAAGGAACCTCTCTTAGACGTTGATCCTGAACCTGAAAGGACTCTCAAGCGGTGTTTGCAACAAGTAAGACTCTGCAAGGCTGCAGAATCCACTATGGATTACAATAATGCTGTAAATGCCAATGTGGCAAATCCGAATGAGAATGAAGAACAAAGGAGAGTGCTTGGCTCTTACTCTGCTCCTACTACAGATCTTTATGGAAAAAGCATTGTGGTGCCTCCTATAGCTGCAAACAACTTTGAGTTGAAGCCACAATTGGTCACCCTGGTACAACAAAATTGCCAGTATCATGGTCATCCCCACGAAGACCCAAATCAATTTATTTCTAATTTTCTGCAGATTTGTGATACTATGAAGACAAATATAGTGAACCCAGAGGTGTACAAACTCATGCTCTTCCCATTTTCTCTGAGGGATGGAGCAAAGCTATGGCTAGATTCACAACCCAAGGAGAGTTTGAATACTTGGGACAAGGTTGTTACGGAGTTTCTTACTAAGTTTTTCCCACCAAAGAAGCTGACTAAGCTTAGGGTGGAGGTTCAGACCTTCAGGAAGAGGGATGGTGAAACTCTTTATGAAGCTTGGGAAAGGTACAAGCTACTGATTAGGCAATGCCCTCCGGACATGTTCTCTAAATGGATCCAACTAGACATCTTTTATGAAGGCTTGGGTGAAATATCCAAGATGTGCTTAGATAATTCTGCAGGAGGTTCATTGCACAAGAAGAAGACACTGGAGGAGACTATTGAGCTGATTGAATTGGTTGCTAGCAATCAATATTTATACTCATCTAACAGAAATCCTGTGAACTCTGAGGCTCCTCAGAAGAAGGGTGTTATGGAAGTAGAAGCTCTTAATGCTCTTCTTGCTCAGAATAAGCTTATGTCTCAGCAAATAAGTCTACTTACTCAACAGATGGGTGGCATGCAAGTCTCAGCTATCAACACCCAAAACTCACCTCAAAAGGTCTCTTATGACATTACAGGTAATTTTGTGCAAAATGATAATTATGACTATGCTCAATGCTCTTCTGAACAGGCCAATTACATGGGGAGTGGTCCTAGAAATCCCAACAATGATCCATATTCTAAACATACAATCAGGGATAGAGAAATCATCCAAATTTTGGGAGGAGGGACCAACCTCAGAGACCTTAGAATTTCAACAATAATTCTCAGGCCAGTTTCCAACAGAACAATCACAATAACTGCCAATTTCAGTCTCAGCAACAACAACCACCTCAGCAGGCAAACTCTAAATCCCAAGAAGATTCTAATTGGGAGATGATGAGGAGTTTCATGCAGGAAACCAGAGCCTCCATTAGAAACTTAGAGGTGCAAATGGGCCAACTGAGCAAGCAAATACCTGAAAGGTCTGCAAGTACATTACCAGGTGATACAGTGGTGAACCAAGAGAAGATTGCAAGGTTATTCAATTGAGAAATGGTAAATCAGCTGGCTCTGAGACAAGGACCAATGAAGAGCTAGTTGAAAACAAAGCTCCAGAGGAGAAGAAGGAAGAAGTGGAGCATGCCCCTCCAAAGCGTGCAGACAACCTATTCCCTGACTCTCTTGACACGTATCCTACATTGCCAAAGGTTCCTGAATACAAGCCAAAAATGCCATATCCTCAGAGACTTCAGAAGGCTTCCAAAGAAAAGCAGTTCTCTAAATTTTTAGATGTCTTCAAGAAGCTACAGATCTACATTCCTTTTGCAGAGGCTCTTGAGCAAATGCCCTTGATGGGTTGAAACCGAAATTTCAACACCTAAACTCACCGGCAAGTGTACTGGGTCGCCTCAAGTAGTAATTACTCACATGAGTGAGGTCGATCCCACAGGAATTGAAGGATTGAGCAATTTTAGTTAGGTGGTTGATTTAGTTAAGCAAATAAGTGATGATTTGAGTGAATTGTAACCAACAGAATGTAAATGACAAGGAATTTAAAGTGCAGAAAGTAAAATTACAGAAACTTAAAGTGCAAGAAACTAAATGACTGAAACTTAAATTGCAAGAAATGTAAATAGCTGAAGCTTAGATTGCAAGAAATATAAATTGCTTGAATAATAATGGGGTGTGGGATGCTGGAATTTAGAATTTAATAACAGAAAGTAAAGAAGATGAATTAAGTGCAATAGATCTAAACAGAAAGTAAATTCAACTCAATTGCAAGATCTAGGAAAGAAATTCAAGAGCTCAGAGGCTCAATGAGACTAGAAAACAAGTCTAGATCTCAATTCCTTTCTTGATCCAACAGAGAACAATTTGTAGAAGGAAAGAAAATAAAAATAGTAAAGAAAACTCAGATCCACTTCTTGGAACAATTGAGAAGAGAGGTGAAAGATGATTCTCAAACTTAGAATCAATGAAGCTCTTCAATCTCAATTCAAATTCCAAAAGAAGATAGCAAATGTAACAGAAATGAAAATCAAAATCAGAAAGCTAAATCCAAGTCACAATTCCTTAGAATTATGCAGAAGAGAACAAAGATGAATTGTAGATCAAGGATTGAAATAGAATTCCTTCAATCTCTATCCACAATTCAAAAACAGAAAGCAAGAAAATCAAAAGTGAGAACTAGGAGGAGAGAACTCAGCTCTCAATCCCAATTCCTAATTCAAAGCTCAAATTCAATGAAAATTCAAAAGTGAAAGTAAGGGTAAACAAAAAGGTTAAAAAAAAACCTCCTCTCTAAATCAAACTAAATCCTATTTATACACTTTCTATTTTTGATTTTAGAATTTGGAGTGGGCTTCTCATTTGGTGAAGAATTGAATCAAAAATATCAATTGAAGTGAAATTGGCCCATGGTGCACCTCCAGGGGAGCGTTCAGTTAACTAAGTTAACTGAGCGCTCCAAATTTGTGAAATTGGTCATGGTGCTGGCTCCAGGGTAGCGTTCAGTTACTTTAAGGTAACTGAGCGTCCCATGTGTTGCGTGACAAGCTTCCTTGGCAGCCTTGTTGTTGAACTAGCGCTCATGCTTGTTGTCCTTGGCCCAATTGTTACGTCAAAGCCTTGCTCCAGGTGTGTCTCCATAGTGTTAAGTGAAAAGCACTTAACTGAGCGCCCTGTGCTAGTATTGGAGGGAGTCTTCTCTTCGAACCTTGGTGGAAGCAATCCAACCAATTTCTTTGTTGCACAAGGTAGCGCTCAGTGAAGAAGTTTTAACTGAGCGCCCCTTGCTTTGGTGTAGCGCCTCATGCTTTGAGTGGAAGCTTCAAGTTCGAATCCTTGCTGAAGCAATTTAGGTGCCAATTTTTCTTAGCTAAGAGTAGCGCTCCTTCCTTACAAGTGAGGGCTCCCTTGTTCGAATCCTGGTGGTTGCTCTTTTGCCAATTTCCTTTGGTGAAGAGTAGCGCCCCTCATGGCTCATGTGCAAGGTTCGATCCTTGGCTCCCCCATTTTGCTTAGGGGTGTAAATTACCGAACCGGACCGAAAATTACCGCAGAACCGAACCGAATTTTACAACAACCGATTAGAAAACTGAAAAAATCGGTTTTTTTGGTTTTTTTCGAAATAAACCGATCGGTTCGGTTCGGTTTTCGGTTGACTCGGCAGAAACCGAACCGAACCGAACCGAACCGAATAATGAGGGTTCAATGGTGTGTTTTTACTAAGTTGCCCTTTAACCTAGGTATAAAAGGGCAACTTCACACACAGCCCTAGCCTTCTTCCTCTCTTTTACGCGAACGGCGAATCCGGAGCCCTAGCTTTCTTCCTCTGTTCTTCTCTTCCACGACCACGGTTCCACACTTCCAATGCTTGATTTAACCTGAACAATTATTTTTACAAATTCTGTTTGTGGTTATGATTTTTAGAAATTCTGTTTGTGCTTTTGTGGTTATGTTTTTTAGAAATTCTGTAGCTAGAAATTCTGTTTGTATTGGCTGCATCAAGAACTCACAGGATAATGCATCGCTTTATTTTTTTATTTTAATTTTTTTCCTGGATGAAAAATAGAGACATTCATTGAATACATTGCTTGTGAGGTAATATGAAGTTTGATGTTTAATTTTTGAAGTAGATTCTAAACCCATGTGATCGCTGCTTCACCAGATGTCAAGCTTTAGAATTCAGCTTTAGTGGTGAGTGCATGAACTGGCTAAAAGTGGCAGTTGATACTTGATAGTAATTTTAGGGATGAAATCATTGAAATAGGCATTGGACTAGCTTCACTCATTCCCAATTTTGATAGAAGGTCTATTATATATCTTGTTTGGGACAAACTACATAGAATCTTATGTTCTTTGGCACATGATAGTATTTCTTTTTGGTTTTTGGGTGCATAGGAGACCTTATTCTAATTAGTGTCAATAATAACCTGAAGCAAGGTTACTTCAAGAAAAAGGAAATTGATTCTTTAATTCCCCTGTGCCATTCAATGCCGTTAACTAAGATCATGTTTGACTCCAAATGTGATGATGTATTTGATGTCAAGGTACATGTTTCTTTAATTTTATTATTGAAGCCTATAATTGATTCTAAATATATATTTCATAAACTATAAGGAAAAAAAAGATTTATTTATTACACTTCCAATTGATAGAAAAAAATTGTAACTTGTAACAATTTATGATTAATTAATCAAGAGAATCTAGTACATGTTATGATTAACCTTAATCTTGGACTTTTGGTATCTGAGGAATGCAGTAGTGTCCTGAAGCAGTACTAATCTAGAATTTCCTGGCTTGTCTACATAGCACATGCCCCAATTAATTTTGAACGTTTCCATTATTATGTTCCATTTGAGACCACAAGCTGTAGTTTAGCTAAATTAAAATGATCCATTTGCTTAAAATTAATGGCATGACATACATAAACCCCTTGCTTTGTCATCATCCCACTTATGTTTAAGTGTAAGTGTAACATTAAATAATGGCTTGACAAATTGCCTCCTCATACAGCTAACTAAACTACTTTATGTATGTGCTTCCACCTATGATCCATGTCAGAAAAATTTGGGTTCTTCTAGGACGCGTTTGAATAATAATTACGATGATGCTGATGCAGCCTACTAGGAGAGCTATTCTTAAAAACTGATGCAGAAACTTCATGCTAGCTTAAATCTTTATATATTTCTTTAAATGCATGTTGTGTTTTCGAATCATTATTAGAATACTATTAATTCATTATATTTCTTATGAAATAAATAGAAAAATAAATAATAAATGATGGTTATACTTATATGTGAAATTCTTCCTTTGTTATGTTGAGTATAATGCATCTTGAATGTGTAGTTTGGTGGACTGTTTGAGCTGTTAATTATGCTTGTTTTGGTGGACTGTTAGAGCTGTTAATGATGCTTGTTTTGTTGCTGGAAACAATACTTTTGGTGCTGTTCATGAATTAAAAACCTTAATTTTTCATTGTTCTGTTTATATATATATGCAGCCAACAAGCAATGAGGTGCCCAGTGAGCGGACGCCTGAAGTTGGGGGTGAAATTGTTGCTAGACATTTTTAATTGCCTTTGTTTTATATTTAATTAAGTTGAAATTGTACGGGATTTGGATGTGATATACTCTTGTAATTCTGGTTTATTGAAGGTTTTAAACTTTATTTTATGATATTTTAAATTCTGTTTATTAGATATAAAAAAACCGAAAAAACCGACCGAACCAAACCGCTGTTGGTTCGGTTCGGTTCGGTTCGGTTGTCCAGAAAGCAGCCAACCGAATGGTTGATATTAACGTTCAACCGATCAGGTCGGTTCGGTTGGTTTTCGGTCCAAAACCGAACCAAACCGAACCGATTACACCCCTAGTAAATGGTCAAATTGATATAACACCCACATTATAACAATAGCAATGGCAAACTAAATGACCTATTGAGTAGTTCAGTCAATTCACAAAAATTTCATTAATCTAATTTAAACTTTGATTAAAAAATAAAGAACTATACATGTATCCATTCTTCACACAAACTTTTTCATTTTTATTAGGGTGAATTTAAATTCGAGACAACTAAAATAAAATCGAGTTTCTTTGAAAAATGCCCAACTTAGCTTGATGTTGGTATATCTTCGACAAATAATAATATCAGCATCATTAACTGTTGGTAAAATAGTTTGGCAGATTATTTTATTTGTATTATTACGGATAATTATAGCGTCAGTATTAACAAAAAATAAAAAAATTGAAATTACCACTTATATAAACTTAATTAAAAATTCCATGGTAATATATAAGTATACAAGACATACATCACGAATTTTACATCCATGAGTAACAACAAATTATTAAATTGCAATATTTAAATATTTATTTGAATATAGGTAGGTGGACTAATGTTACATTAATTGTAACAGTATGCAGCTAGCCACTAGTTTTGTTTTTCAGCATGTACAACATTGTGGTGTTCTTCTATTGTGCTTAACTTAGCACATGTACAATGGCCATATAGACACGCAGGAAATAGTGGATCACAATATGGTTGTAGATAAGCGCAATTTCCAGGGCAACCCTTTGTCTCAGGCACCACTTTTCTTGCTATTTTTGGGAGATCAAATCCTACAAAAAAATAAAATTTAAAAAATAAAATAAAAATGAGAGTCACACCAAGCAAGACTCCAGTGGCCGTCGCAGTCCAACTCGACCGCCGAGCAGCACTCCTGTCACCAAGCCATCTCCTGCAGAAAGCAACTCCACAATGTCTTCTTCGGAGGTTAGAAATTCTGAACAATTATTTTTAGAGATTCTGTTTAGTGATACTGTGCTTGATTTAACCTGAACAATTGTTTTTACAAATTCTGTTTGTGGTTATGATTTTTAGAAATTCTGTTTGTGCTTTTGTGGTTATGTTTTTTAGAAATTCTGTAGCTAGAAATTCTGTTTGTATTGGCTGCATCAAGAACTCACAGGATAATGCATCGCTTTATTTTTTTATTTTAATTTTTTTCCTGGATGAAAAATAGAGACATTCATTGAATACATTGCTTGTGAGGTAATATGAAGTTTGATGTTTAATTTTTGAAGTAGATTCTAAACCCATGTGATCGCTGCTTCACCAGCTGTCAAGCTTTAGAATTCAGCTTTAGTGGTGAGTGCATGAACTGGCTAAAAGTGGCAGTTGATACTTGATAGTAATTTTAGGGATGAAATCATTGAAATAGGCATTGGACTAGCTTCACTCATTCCCAATTTTGATAGAAGGTCTATTATATATCTTGTTTGGGACAAACTGCATAGAATCTTATGTTCTTTGGCACATGATAGTATTTCTTTTTGGTTTTTGGGTGCATAGGAGACCTTATTCTAATTAGTGTCAATAATAACCTGAAGCAAGGTTACTTCAAGAAAAAGGAAATTGATTCTTTAATTCCCCTGTGCCATTCAATGCCGTTAACTAAGATCATGTTTGACTCCAAATGTGATGATGTATTTGATGTCAAGGTACATGTTTCTTTAATTTTATTATTGAAGCCTATAATTGATTCTAAATATATATTTCATAAACTATAGGGAAAAAAAAGATTTATTTATTACACTTCCAATTGATAGAAAAAAATTGTAACTTGTAACAATTTATGATTAATTAATCAAGAGAATCTAGTACATGTTATGATTAACCTTAATCTTGGACTTTTGGTATCTGAGGAATGCAGTAGTGTCCTGAAGCAGTACTAATCTAGAATTTCCTGGCTTGTCTACATAGCACATGCCCCAATTAATTTTGAACGTTTCCATTATTATGTTCCATTTGAGACCACAAGCTGTAGTTTAGCTAAATTAAAATGATCCATTTGCTTAAAATTAATGGCATGACATACATAAACCCTTGCTTTGTCATCATCCCACTTATGTTTAAGTGTAAGTGTAACATTAAATAATGGCTTGACAAATTGCCTCCTCATACAGCTAACTAAACTACTTTATGTATGTGCTTCCACCTATGATCCATGTCAGAAAAATTTGGGTTCTTCTAGGACGCGTTTGAATAATAATTACGATGATGCTGATGCAGCCTACTAGGAGAGCTATTCTTAAAAACTGATGCAGAAACTTCATGCTAGCTTAAATCTTTATATATTTCTTTAAATGCATGTTGTGTTTTCGAATCATTATTAGAATACTATTAATTCATTATATTTCTTATGAAATAAATAGAAAAATAAATAATAAATGATGGTTATACTTATATGTGAAATTCTTCCTTTGTTATGTTGAGTATAATGCATCTTGAATGTGTAGTTTGGTGGACTGTTTGAGCTGTTAATTATGCTTATTTTGGTGGACTGTTAGAGCTATTAATGATGCTTGTTTTGTTGCTGGAAACAATACTTTTGGTGCTGTTCATGAATTAAAAACCTTAATTTTTCATTGTTCTGTTTATATATATATGCAGCCAACAAGCAATGAGGTGTCCAGTGAGCGGACGCCTGAAGTTGGGGGTGAAATTGTTGAGTCCGCGGTACGTTCTTCAACGGACAGCGGCGTGCTTACCAAACCCCCGCCCCATCCTAGATCAAAGAAGAGGAAGGTTCATTCAACTAATGTGGGTGCAACTCTGGAAGCAACTCCAACAAATCCATCTCCAAGTACTGTGGAAACTGATGAAGAGGATAGCAAGGATGAAGCTAATGAAGGTAACAGAAAACCTTCTAGACCTAGATCTTGGACTTGGGAACACTTTACAAGGGATCCTAAGTCCAAGCCATCACATCCTAGGGCTAAATGTAATTGGTGTGGTGCATCATATGCATGTGACTCTCATAGAAATGGTAATTGGCTGTTTGGTTTTTATTTGTTTTAAAGTGACTGTTGTGGTTTAAAGTGTGTTTATTTTTGTTGTTTTGCTAGACATTTTTAATTGCCTTTGTTTTATATTTAATTAAGTTGAATTTGTACTGGATTTAAATGTAATATACTCTTGTAATTCTGGTTTATTGAAGGTTTTAAACTTTATTTTATGATATTTTAAATTCTGTTTATTAGGTATAAAAAAACCGAAAAAACCGACCGAACCAAACCGCTGTTGGTTCGGTTCGGTTCGGTTGTCCAGAAAGCAACCAACCGAATGGTTGATATTAACGTTCAACCGATCAGGTCAGTTCGGTTGGTTTTCGGTCCAAAACCGAACCAAACCGAACCGATTACACCCCTAATTTTGCTTGATTGTGCTTTGATTTCTTTCAAGGGGGAGCACGATAAAGGTAAAACAAGTTAACTGAGCACTCCTTTGAATCAAGCTTCCTTGTAGCGCTCGGTTAAATCTTCAAACGTAGTGCCTTGATTAATGAACGCTTGGCTCTTGCTCTTAATTATTAATGCCGTTCATTCATTACTAATGCCAATTTAATAATGCAAATGTATGCATGCTTATTAGTGAGCGTGCAACGTTCCATCATTTCATTCATTCTTTAATTGGCATTAGTAATTAAGTTCCATGCATGCTTTCATTAATACCTTGGCAATAATAATAATAATACATGCATGCTTCCATGGTTTTATTAAATAATGCCAATGCATTCATTTTCAATTAACAATGCCAATTGTATTAACGTTGAAGCATGATGAAATGCATAGTGAAATGCATGCTTTAATAATCCATTTCATTCTTTTGGCATTAATGATTTAATGCTTCATGCATGCATTAATTGGCTTTGTAATGCCAATTAACGTGAAGCTCACTCATATGCATAGTTTATGATGGCATTAGTACTTAGATGCTTCATGGTCATGGGTCACGCTTTTCAAAGCGTGGCCTAAGGTCCAAAGCCTGCTCTAACTTCAAGTGTGCTAAAAATTTTTTTTTTCACCATTTCTTCACCTACAAGTAATCAAAACAACCAATCAAAGCATCTCCAAATTCACAAGGTTTCTAAATCATTGAAAAACCAACTAATTCTAGCTTAAACCTTATGATTTTGTGTCAAATAAATGATGGTTGATTGATTTAACAAAATCATGCAAAACCACTCTAAATTACTCACTTACAATGCAAGAAAGTGCATAAAACCTAATGAAACAAGTGAAAAATGCTTGAAAAGCTAGCATAAGATGACTTGTCATCACAACACCAAACTTAAACCTTGCTTGTCCCCAAGCAAGCACTAAACATAAGAGAAAATGAAATGAAACAGAGAAGTATACATGTCCTTATTTAGCAGATAATTGAACTTGGTTCATGGAGGTTTTATGCAGACAATGGTAGCTCATTTATTACTTGCTGGCAGATAAGAAATGTTTCCTTAAAGGTTCATTAGAGTTGCTGCTATAATGCCTTGCTTTTTCTTGATCCCTTGCTAGCTTTTTCTTTCTTTCTTTTGCTTAGAAAGCTTATTTATTAATGAAAGCTTGGTGGCAAATGTTACAGCAGCCTTTTGGCTCAACTTTGCTTAACATTTCTTCACCACAGACACATGGCTCACAATTTCTTCCTAGGAACATTGATGCCCAGCATCTCTTTGGATTACTAAATGTTTTGTAACTAGGTAGCTCTTGATGGTGGACTTTCAGTTGGCAATCCCAGATCAGTTGATCTAAGTGGCCAAGTTTCAAAATACTCCTTAGAACCTACTTGTCCAAGCATATCCCAGTACGAAAACACCACAGACATATGTCCTAGGGTCTAAGCTATTGGTGTCTAGCCTTATTGTTTGTTTCTTTGCCAATTCTTGGATTTTCTTTTTTTTTTCTTTTTCTGTCTTATTTTGCTTCATTCTCAAAGGGATTTCATTAATAAAAGACTTTATAGTAGGAAAATAATTCATACTTCAAAGAACATGTTATTATGAAGCTTTTGTTATTTGAGCTAATCATTAAATCAAACAAATACCACCACTGAATTTCATTCTAACTTCTACAACTTTGAACATTCACTTTTCTAAATCAAACATTTCTCTTTTATTTATTGCAGAAGGGAACAAAACAAAATTCAAGCTAATGATGGATGACAAACACAATATGCAGGCTAGCATTCTTAGCAAATATTTCCACTTGCACTTAATTGAACACTTCAACAAGACATGTAGGACTTTCCAAATTAAAATACTTCAAAGCAACAAGGATTAAGTGTTAATACAACCTGTGGGGAATGTCTCTCAGCTTTTCCTTCTGTCATTGATAAACCCATATTTTATGATATATCTTGTGCTTAATCTGAGTGATTTATTCAATCCTTCACCCACTTATTCATATTAATTGTATGGTTTTACTTTCCCTTCCTTATTATGTGATGTATGTGAAAAAAATGTTTCCTATGCTTAAAAATAATTATTTTGATTACCCTTTATTTCCATTCGATGCCGTGATTTGTGTGTTGAGTAGTTTCAGATCTTCTAAGGCAGGAATGACTTAAAGGATGGAAAGGAAACATACAAAAATGGAAGGAAAGCACAAAACGGAGTTTTTGAAGAAACTGGCATCCATGCGATCGCATGGGCGATGCAGCCGCATGCCAGTGCGAATCAACAGCGACGCGACCGCATGACTGACGCGATCGCGCGCCACAAGCAGAACACATATGACGAGGTCGCATGACTGAAGCGACTGCCTGACAAGGAAAACTCCGAATGACGCGACCGCGTGACCCACGCGGACGCGTGACAGAGGCCACGCACCAGAAATTGCAGAAAACGCTCCCAGCGATTTTTGAAGCCCTTTTTGGCCCAAATCCAAGTCTAGAAGGCATAGACCAGAGGTTATGAAGTGGGGGAACGCATCCATTCAGAGAAGAGTCTCCAATTAGTTATTTTTCCATGATTTAGATTTAGTTTTGAGAGGGGGATTCTCTCCTCTCTCTTTAGGATTAGGATTTAGATTTAGGATTTTATTCGCTTTCCGGATTATCTCTTTACCAGGTTCAATATTCCTTTTTATTTTGTTCTCAATTTAATTATGAATTCTTCTATGTTACAGATTACTCTTTGACTTAATGTTATTTGAGGTATTTCAGTTTAATATTGCTTTCTTTTATTTATGTTACTTTTATCCCCAATCTGAAGACATTTTTATTCCAGTAGATTTACTTTTTCCCTTTTGGTCTTGGTTAAGAAATCAGTAACTCAGGAGTTATCAAACTCAACATGATTGATAATCCTTTTCTTTACTAATTGAATTGAACTTCAATAATCCCAATCTTTCCTTAGGGATTAACTAGGATTTGAGGATCTAAATAATTAGTCACTCGAATTTCCTTTGCTCTAGCAAAGGTTAACTAAGTGAAATTAAGATTCAATTTTCATCATCATTGATAAGGATAACTAGGATAGGACTTCTAATTTCTCATACCTTGCCAAAAGTGTGTTTTACAGTTATTTATTTAATTTACAGTCTTTTACTTACTTTAATTGCAATTTAAATCACTTGTTCCTCATCTTCGAAACCCCAATTTACAATCTTCATAACCAATAATAAGAACATACTTCCCTGCAGTTCCTTGAGAAGACGACCCGAGGTTTAAATACTCGGTTATCAATTTTAAAGGGATTTGTTACTTGTGACAACCAAAACGTTTGTATGAAAGAACTTTTGTTGGTTTAGAAACTATACTTGCAACGAGGATTTATCTGCGAATTTCTAGACCACGCAAAAGTTATCTCATCAGTCATCATTATTTCTCTTTGTTGTACTTCACAGATTGAATGTTTCCTGCATAGTCCTCAAAAGTTGCTTGTTTCTCAAGCCCTTAAGCAAATGGTTAGTGTGCAAGAATTATTTGTGGGCTTTTGAACTTACTTTAGTGTGTGAATACCAAACTTAGTCCCTTGCCAATGTTTCTCATGCATCAAATTAACCATATGTGAAACCCTTTTGTCTTTGCTAAAGGCAATAAAACTAAAAACTAGAAAATAGACACTGGTTAAGTAGTTTCTCTGATTGCTTGGAGCTAGCTACCCTTTATGCAGAAGGTGAAAATGTGTTTTTCAATGAAATTTTTTTGGTGGAACACCAAACTTAGAATCTTTCATTCTCCCTTAGATTGTTTTGGTGTGCAATACCAAACTTAGCTCCTTGCAATACAAGTAAACTTACTCAGCCTTGTTTATTGAAATAGTTGGGAAAAGAAAACTACCTTTGGTTGGGTTGCCTCCCAACAAGCGCTCTTTTAATATCACTAGCTTGACATCTTGTTCTTTGATCATGGAGGCTGAAAATCATAGTGTCTTAGCTTTTCTCCTCTTACTGTAAACTTCTTTCCAGTCTCATCTTTGATGATCTTTAGGTGTTCAAGTGAAAGGATCCGGTTCATAGTATAGTACTCAGATAATTGTGGACACACCTTCATTGGTTGGGTGTTTATCATCACTTTATCCCCTGGTGAGAAGCCTTCATTGGAGATTTTCTTATTTCTCCACCCTTTTGGCTTCTTCTTCTTTTCTTTCTCAGAAGATAATTCATGCCTTGGTGGTTCTTTATTTGGGGTGTTGAGGTTCTCATCTGGGGGTTTTAGATCTAGTTCCTCCTTAATTTCTTTGGTCTGTTGCACCATCTCAACTTCTTTCAAGCATGGATTTAGAAGTCTTGGAGTTAATTCATTGAATGCCTCCTTCAAGCTTTGATCTCTGGCCTTATCCTTCATATAATCTTCTTCTTGAGTGGGCTCATGCAGGGTTTTAAAAACATGGAATGCTAGGTTCTCATCATGCACTCTCAGCAACAATTCCCCTTTTTCAACATCTATCAATGCTCTGCCCGTAGCCAGGAAAGGCCTCCCCAGGATGATGGAAATGTTAGGGTCTTCTTCCATATCTAGGATGACAAAATCAGCTGGGAGAAGGAATTTCCCCACCTTTACCAGTACATTCTCTACAACTCCAAGTGCTTGCTGAATGGACTTGTCAGCCATTTGAAGAAGTATTCGTGTGGATTTCAGCTCGAAAATTTTGAGTTTCCTCATTAGAGACAAAGGAATATTGATGCTGAGTGTCTTGAATATGTCTAGGAATTTTGAGTATTGCTTATCCTCGTTTTCTTTTTTGAACCTCTGAGGGTATGAAAGTTTGGGGATATATGGCTTCACCCCTTCCTTCTTCTCTTGTAGTTGTGTTTCAAGGATGTCCATATCTCTCTTTGAGCTTTTTGCATTCTCGGTCTTTCTATCCTCTTCACTTCTCTCTTCTGTCTCTTCTTGTGGAACTTGTCTATTGTGTTCTTCCTGATTGATGGCTTCCTTCTCCCCAGTCTTCTCACTTTTCACTATGATTGCTTTGCACTCCTCCTAATTTGTAGCTTTTCCTTTGTCCCTTGGGTGGTTTTGAGTGGCACTAGGGGATGCATTTGGTTGCTTCTCACCTATCTCTGCAATTTGTTTAACTATTTGTTCCATATGCATCTCAAGATTTCTGATTAAAGCTCCTTGGTTTTTACTTGTTATGGCTTGATCTTTCCTTGCTACTTCCTGATCTTGTCTTGCCATCTCTTGATTTTTTATGAGTTTCTCTATCATTATGTCTTGGTGCTTCATCATCTTTTCCATCAATATCTCCAAGTTGGAGATCTTTTGAGTGTCTTGTGATGTTTGTGGTTGGTTGTGGGGTGTCTAAGGTTGATGGTAGGTGTTTTGGTTAGTGGTTGGGTTATTGGGTGGATAGTAGCTGGAGTTTGGGTAATTGTTTTGGGGTTTTCTATATGGATTGGGGTTAGTATTTTGCTGGTTGTAGTTCTGGTTGTTTCTTGAGTTGTTTTGGTTTGAATTTCTTTGTCATGGCTGCTGGTTTTGATTATGGTTATCTCCCCATCTGAGATTTGGATGGTTCTTCCAGGAGGGATTGTAGGTGTCACCATAAACTTCATTTTGGCCTGAGCCTTGGTTGTGCACATATTGAATTTGTTCCTACTGTTGATCTTCTTGGTTTTCTTTATTTTTCCCCCATGTGGGTGATGGTTGGCTTGTATTCACTACTGCAACTTGGAGGCTATCAATTCTCTTAGTCATTTGCTCAAATTGTTGCTGGATTTGCTGCTGCATCACCTTGTGTTGAGCTAGGATTGTGTCCACTCCTTCCAACTCTAGCACTCCTTTCCTTTGTGATGGTTGGCATTGCCTTTGATGAGCAAAGAAGTATTAATTATTTGCCACCATATCAATGAGGTTTTGGGCTTTCTTTGCTGTCTTCATTAATTGCAATGAGCCTCCTGCTGAGTGATCTAGTGTTTCCTGAGCCTTCAGAGTCAATCCTTCATAGAAGTTTTGAAGGATGTCCCATTCATTGAACATTTTAGGGGGACATTTCCTAATCAGGGCCTTGTATCTCTCCCAAGCCTCATAGAGAGATTCTGCATCCATTTGTGTGAAGGTTTGGACCTCTATCTTGAGCTTGATGATCCTTTGAGGTGGGTAAAACTTGGCTAGAAATTTATTCACTAAATCCTTCCAGCTAGTGATGCTTCCTTGAGGGAAGGCTTCAAGCCATTGAGCAGCCTTGTCCCTCAATGAAAATGGGAACAACAGCAATTTGTATATTTCTGGATGCATACCATTGGACTTCACTGTATCACAAATCCTCAAGAAGGTAGATAGATGCTGGTTTGGATCTTCTATTGGGCTTCCTCCATATGAGCAGTTGTTTTGTACCAATGTGATGAGTTGGGGCTTCAATTCAAAGTTGTTTGCATTGACATTTGGGGTAAGGATGCTACTCCCACAATGCCTTGGATTAACAAATGTATATGAAGCCAATACTCTCCTTTGTGGTTGACCATTGTTGTTGGCCACTCCCACTGGTGGATTTGTTGGGTTCTCCTCCAGTTTTTTTGTACTTTTCTTCAGAGGTTTCCAAAGGTGGAGACCTCTTTCCTTGCTTCTGTCATACAACCAAGAAACAAACACAAAACCAAAAATAAAAACAATTCACTCTACTGATAGAGTGAAGTTAGTGTTAGCTTAAGCAAAAATTCAAACAGTTAATGTGCTTAGTAAAAAAAAAGAAAAGAAAAAGTGCTTAATCTAGACCACCACCTTACTTAATCATTGTCAATCTAATCAAACTCTGGCAACGGTGCCAAAAACTTGATGGGTTGAAACCGAAATTTCAATACCTAAACTCACCGGCAAGTGTACCGGGTCGCATCAAGTAGTAATTACTCACATGAGTGAGGTCGATCCCACAGGGATTGAAGGATTGAGCAATTTTAGTTAGGTGGTTGATTTAGTTAAGCAAATAAGTGATTATTTGAGTGAATTGTAACCAACAGAATATAAATGACAAGGAATTTAAAGTGCAGAAAGTAAAATTGTAGAAACTTAAAGTGCAAGATAGTAAATGACTGAAACTTAAATTGCAAGAAATGTAAATAGCTGAAGCTTAGATTGCAAGAAATGTAAATTGCTTGAATAATAAAGGGGTGTGGGATGCTGGAATTCAGAATTTAATAACAGAAAGTAAAGAAGATGAATTAAGTGCAATAGATCTAAACAGAAAGTAAATTCAACTCAATTGCAAGATCTAGGAAAGAAATTCAAGAGCTCAGAGGCTCAATGAGACTAGAAAATAAGTCTAGATCTCAATTCCTTCCTTGATCCAACAGAAAACAATTTGTAGAAGAAAAGAAAATAAAAATAGTAAAGAAAACTCAGATCCACTTCTTGGAACAATTGAGAAGAGAGGTGAAAGAAGATTCTCAAACTTAGAATCAATGAAGCTCTTCAATCTCAATTCAAATTCCAAAAGAAGATAGCAAATGTAACAGAAATGAAAATCAAAATCAGAAATCTAAATCCAAGTCACAATTCCTTAGAATTATGCAGAAGAGAACAAAGATGAATTGTAGATCAAGGATTGAAACAGAATTCCTTCAATCTATATCCACAATTCAAAAACAGAAAGCAAGAAAATCAAAAGTGAGAACTAGGAGGAGAGAACTCAACTCTCAATCCCAATTCCCAATTCAAAGCTCAAATTCAATGAAAATTCAAAAGTGAAAGTAAGGGTAAACAAAAAGGTTAAAAAAAACCTCCTCTCTAAATCAAACTAAATCCTATTTATACACTTTTTATTTTTGATTTTAGAATTTGGACTGGGCTTCTCATTTGGTGAAGAATTGAATCCAAAATAGCAATTGAAGTGAAATTGGCCCATGGTGCACCTCCAGGGGAGCGTTCAGTTAACTGAGCACTCCAAATTTGTGAAATTGGTCATGGTGCTGGCTCTAGGGTAGCGTTCAGTTACTTTAAGGTAACTGAGCGTCCCATGTGTTGTGTGACAAGCTTCCTTAGCAGCCTTGTTGTTGAACTAGCGCTCATGCTTGTTGTCCTTGGCCCAATTGTTGCGTCAAAGCCTTGCTCCAGGTGTGTCTCCATAGCGTTAAGTGAAAAGCAGTTAACTGAGCACCCTTTGCTAGTATTGGAGGGAGTCTTCTCTTCGAACCTTGGTGGAAGCAATCCAACCAATTTCTTTGTTGCACAAGGTAGCGCTCAGTGAAGAAGTTTTAACTGAGCGCCCCTTGCTTTGGTATAGCGCCTCATGCTTTAAGTGGAAGCCTCAAGTTCGAATCCTTGCTGAAGCAATTTAGGTGCCAATTTTTCTTGGCTAAGAGTAGCGCTCCTTCCTTGCAAGTGAGGGCTTCCTTGTTTGAATCCCGGTGGTTGCTCTTTTGCCAATTTCATTTGGTGAAGAGTAGCGCCCCTCATGGCTCATGTGCAAGGTTCGATCCTTGGCTCCCCCATTTTGCTTGATTGTGCTTTGATTTCTTTCAAGGGGGAGCACGATAAAGGTAAAACAAGTTAACTGAGCGCTCCTTTGAATCAAGCTTCCTTGTAGCGCTCGGTTAAATCTTCAAACGTAGTGCCTTGCTTAATGAACGCTTGGCTCTTGCTGTTAATTACTAATGCCGTTCATTCATTACCAATGCCAATTTAATAATGCAAATGTATGCATGCTTATTAGTGAGCGTGCAACGTTCCATCATTTCATTCATTCTTTAATTGGCATTAGTAATTAAGTTCCATGTATGCTTTCATTAATACCTTGGCAATAATAATAATACATGCATGCTTCCATGGCTTTATTAAATAATGCCAATGCATTCATTTTCAATTAACAATGCCAATTGTATTAACGTTGAAGCATGATGAAATGCATAGTGAAATGCATGCTTTAATAATCCATTTCATTCTTTTGGCATTAATGATTTAATGCTTCATGCATGCATTAATTGGCTTTGTAATGCCAATTAACGTGAAGCTCACTCATATGCATAGTTCATGATGGCATTAGTACTTAGATGCTTCATGGTCATGGGTCACACTTTTCAAAGCATGGCCTAAGGTCCAAAGCGCGCTCTAACTTCAAAAGTGTGCCAAAAATTCCTTTTTTCACCATTTCTTCACCTACAAGTAATCAAAACAACCAATCAAAGTATCTCCAAATTCACAAGGTTTTCTAAATCATTGAAAAACCAACTAATTCTAGCTTAAACCTTATGATTTTGTGTCAAATAAATGATGGTTGATTGATTTAACAAAACCATGCAAAACCACTCCAAATTACTCACTTACAATGCAAGAAAGTGCATAAAACCTAATGAAACAAGTGAAAAATGCTTGAAAAGCTAGCATAAGATGACTTGTCATCAGCCCCTTTATACCAAATTTATGAAAGAATTGTTGACTAACAAGAAGAATTGGAAGGAGGAAGAAACCATGGTGTTAACCAAGGAATGTAGTGCTATTATTAAACATAAACTTCCTGAGAAAATGCAAGATCCAGGGAGTTTTGTGATTCCTTGCACCATTGGAGATGTCATCATTCAGAGAGCTTTATGTGATCTTGGAGCTAGCATCAATCTCATGCCACTTTCAGTGATGAAAAAGCTTCAAATTGAGGAGGTAAAACCCACTCGTATTTTTGTTCAACTTGCTGATCTTTCTATTAAATTACCTGTGGGTGTTGTTGAGGATTTACTTGTGAAAGTAGGACCCTTTATTTTTCCTGGTAATTTTGTTATATTAGACATGGAAGAGGATGTCAAATCCTCTATTATTCTTGGTAGACCCTTTTTAGCTACAGGAAGAGCTCTGATTGATGTGCAAAGGGGTGAATTAACCCTAAGGGTAAACGAAGAACAGGTGGTCCTTAATGTTTTTGAAGCTCTCAAGCACCCTAATGATTCTGAAGGGTGTATGAGAATTGATGTTGTTGAACCACTTGTTCAAGAAGTACTGGAAGCTGAGGTACTTGATGACATTCTGGATCCTATCTCTGAATATGAGTTAGTGGAAGTTGATGATTCACCACCCCAGAAGGCTATGGTTTACACGCCTAAGGCAGAGGAGGAAGCCCCCAAGCTTGAGCTTAAACCTTTACCTCCTTCTCTGAAATATGTGTTCTTGGGTGAAAATGACTCCTATCCAGTGATTATTAGCTCTTCCCTGAAGCCTGAAGAGGAAGAGGCGCTTATTTCAGTGCTCAGGAGCCATAAGGCAGCTCTTGGGTGGACCATTAGTGACTTGAAGGGGATTAGTCCAACCAAGTGCATGCACAAGATCCTCCTTGAAGATGATGCTAAACCAGTTGTGCAACCACAAAGGAGACTCAATCCGACTATGAAAGAGGTGGTCCAAAAAGAGGTAATGAAACTATGGGAAGCAGGTATTATTTACCCTATTTTTGACAGTTCTTGGGTAAGTCCTGTGCAGGTAGCTCCCAAGAAAGGAGGGATGACAGTGATCAAGAATGAAGAGAATGAGCTTATTCCTACAAGAACAATTATAGGATGGAGAATGTGTATAGACTACAGGAGTCTCAACACTGCTACAAGGAAGGATCACTTCCCCCTGCCTTTCATTGATCAGATGCTTGAGAGGTTAGCTGGTCATGCTTTTTACTATTTTCTAGATGGATATTCTGGATATAATCAAATTTCAGTGGACCCTCAAGATCAAGAGAAGACAGCATTCACATGCCCCTTTGGAGTATTTGCCTACAGAAGAATGCCTTTTGAACTTTGCAATGCTCCAGTAACTTTTCAGAGGTGTATGCTTTCAATTTTTTCTGATATGGTTGAAAAGTTCATTGAGGTATTTATGGATGACTTTTCTGTTTTTGGTAATTCTTTTGAATTTTGCCTTAAGCATTTATCTCTTGTCTTGAAACGGTGTCAAGAATCAAACCTTGTTTTAAATTGGAAAAAATGTCATTTTATGGTTACTGAAGGTATTGTTCTTGGACACTGGATTTCAAGTAAGGGAATTGAGGTTGACAGAGCAAAGGTGGAGGTAATTGAAAAATTACCACCACTAGCTAATGTTAAGGCAGTCAAGAGTTTCTTGGGTCATGCAGGATTTTATAGGAGATTTATAAAGGACTTTTCTAAAATTGCTAAACCATTAAGCAACCTGTTGGTTGCTGATGTTCCTTTTGTCTTTGATTCTGATTGTTTGCATGCTTTTGAAACTCTGAAAGCAAATCTTACCTCTGCTCCCATTATAGCTCCCCCTGACTGGAATTTACCATTTGAATTGATGTGTGATGCCAGTGACTTTGCTATAGGAGCTGTTTTAGGACAGAGGCATGGTAAGCTTGTACATGTCATTTACTATGCCAGTTGTGTGCTAAATGATGCCCAAAAGAATTACACAACTACAGAAAAGAAATTATTAGCTGTTGTGTATGCTATTGATAAGTTTAGGTCCTATTTACTTGGTTCTAAGGTTATTGTTTATACTGATCATGCTGCTTTGAACTACCTTCTAACCAAACAGGATTCTAAACCAAGATTAATCAGATGGGTATTTGAAACGAAAATTGTTGTCGGTCTAGAATTTCTCTTGTAGAAATTAGAACTTCGTTGTAAGCATAGATCCAAATCAACAAACAACTCTCACATCAAATTAAATATTGGTTCTCACAAGTACAAACCCCAATGAATTTATTAACCGAAGTATTTGAACTCCGGGTCGTCTCACAAGGAATTGCAATGAAGTGCTCAATTATTGACTATGAAAATGCAAGGGGGGCTTGAATTTTGATGATTGACAAGAAAATATAAAAGCAAGAAAGTAAAATAACAAGAACTAATAAAAGAAATAGAAAGATACTCTTGGCTAGACCTAGGTAATTTAGATCACCATCCTTGTCTACAAACCATATATTGATAATTATGAGAGGCCAAGCTCATTAAGTCTACTTCCAAAAGTCTTAAGTACGTAATATCTACTCCTAGACTTGAAGTACGTCAAATGGCTTTGATCACATCAACCCATAAGTCCCAACCTACCTACTAATTAGATTAGTAGTGGGTTGGTGTCAATGAGTATCAAATTGATCACCAAGGGTTCTCAAATCACCAAATCATTGAGACCCAATGACTCAAGGTCACTCAATTCCCTTAGCCTAGGCCAAGAGTCAAGAAAACTACTCAAAAACTAAAGGAAACATTTTAACAAACACCTAGTGTACAAGGAAAGTAAGCATCATAAAATGCAAGAATTAAGGAAACCCATAACTAACATAAGCAAGAAATCAATAATAACAATCAAGATAAACATAAAAGAGACATGAAAATATAAAATTGCATTAAGAGAAATCAAGATCCAACAATTGTTCATCAACATAAGAGAGCAAAATAAGAAATTAACAAGTAAAACTAGAATAGCAAAGACAATAGAACACTAAAATATAATGAGAATTAAAATCAAAACAAGAATTGAAAGAGAAATTTGAGAGTGATTAACCTAATTTTATCCTAATTTCTATCCTAAATCTAGAGAGAGGAGAGAGCCTCTCTCTCTCTAGAATTTTACCCTAAAACATGATGAAAACTAAACTATGACTACTTGGTTCATTCCCCCTTCAATCCTTAGGTTCAACAGCATCAGAAATGAGTTGGGTTGGGCCCAAAGTGCTTCAGAAATTGCTGGGGGTGATTTCACTTTAGTGGGCCACGAGCAGCATCGGCGCGTGCGCGCCATGTGCGCGTGCGTGTCGATTGGCAAATTCTCCATCCGTGCGGACGCGGCATGTACGTGTGCGAGTCTATAGGCGAGACCACTTTTGCGCATGGGCGCCTTGTGCGCGTGCGCGCCTTGTGTGCGTGCGCGTCCTTTGATGCATTCCCAATCTTTGTTTCTTCATGCATTCTCCCCTTTGTATGCTTTTCTATTCATTTTTTCCATCCAATACTTGTCTTATAAACCTGAAATCACTCAACACACACATCAAGGCATCGAATGGAATTAAAGTGAATCAAAATTACCAATTTAAGGCCTAAAAATCATGTTTTTACACTTAAGCAAAATTCAAGGGAGAATTACAAAACCATGCTATTTCATTGAATAAATGTGGGAAAAGGTTGTAAAATCCCCTAAAATAAGCACAAGATAAATCACGAAATCGGAGTTTATCAAATCTCCCCACACTTAAACTAAGCATGTCCTCATGCTAAGAATAAAGAAGGACAAGAAAAGGGTATGAACATTTATTCAATGGAAATAAACTATATGCACCTATCTACATGCATGCAACTAAATGCAAAATGATTCTACCTACTTGGTTAAAAGTAAATCAATCCCCAAGAACACATATGCACATGTAGGGCTAAGTAGTATGATGATTCATGAATCTTTCCAATTGAAATATCAAAATGAAGTTCAAATAGACTTGCAAGAAGAAAAGCTCATGAAAGCCGGGAACAAGAAATTGAGCATCGAACCCTCATCGGAGGTGTATCCGCTCTAATCGCTCAAGTGTATAGGGTCAATCACTCAATTCTCTTCTAATCATGCTTTCCATGATTTGTTTTTCATCTAAAAATCAATAATTATTCAATGCATGCATACATTCATCATGAGGACTTGTTCATAGGTTGTAATGGGGCAAGGGTAAAGGTAGGGATGTATATGGTCAAGTGAGCTTGAAATTTGCATCCTTGATTAGCCTAAACTCTCACTAAACACATATAACAACCTATACAATTCTAATACATAACCTAGCTACCCATGATTCCCACTTTTTCACATACTCATGCATTCTTTTTAATTCACATTCCATATGCATTAATTTTTATTGAACTTTACCTTGGGGCATTTTTGTCCCTTTTTATTTCTTTTTTCTCTCTTTTTTTTTTCTTTTTCTATTTTTGTTTCTTTTATATTTTTTTTCTATATATTTTTTTTACACACATTTTTTTTCAAAAGTATATACAAACGTATCAATGCATATGGTTTTACATATTTAATGCATAAGCATGTACCCAATCCCAAAAATCTTCAACAAAAATATAAAAACACACTTTCCTCTCAACCAATGTTCCAAGTTTTCCATAACCAAATGACACACACCCTCACTAGCCTAAGCTAATCAAAGATCCAAATTAAGGACATTTATTATTTTTCACTTAGGGGTAGTGATGTGCTAACATTAAGAACAAAAAGGGTTAAATAGGGTCAAAATTGGCTAACAATGGTTGATGAAAGGTAGGCTATTTAGGTCAGTGAGCTAAATGAAATGATGACCTCAATCATATAAATGCATGTATACATGAAATAATGGACGTAAAGAATCAAACAAATCAAAGATTACAATCATAGAAAGAGAATAATGCACACAAGAATGAAAATAAGTGGTTATATGATGTAACCACATAATTTGGCTAAAAACTCACATGCTTGTATTCTTAGCTCAAAAACCGTGTTCCAAAATAAATTCTTCAAGCAAGTTCAACACAAAAAATTTTTTTAAATTGGTAGGGTGCCCTAAAAATAGTTTTCTTGGAAAAAAAATCATTACCCTAACCAAGTAGTCCTAATATAAAAAGAAGTGGTGAAATATGTACAAAGTCTAACTAACATGCAACTTATCATGTAATGCAACAACTACTAACAAAGAAAATCAAGAATTGGTATTGAAAAAGGAAATTATTACCCATGGAGATCGGTCGGACGACCTCCCTACACTTAGAAATTTTCACCGTCCTCGGTGCATGCAAATAAGAGCAATGTGGATGGGTTGCTACAATTGATGAGTTTCTTCAAAAGGTTGTGCGGGTGAACTTGTTTGTTGCCCCATTTAGAACTTTTCCATTCCTTTTCTTCTTGGTGGCCAACCTAAAAGGAAAGAAAAGAAAGAAAATTATGCCTACAACAAAGATATCAAAGCAAATAGAACATAGGTGGGGGCTAATGCCAAATAAGAATAGGATCCTCACTACATGGTAGCTACAACATGTGAGTGAAAAAGCAATTCAAGCAAAGGCATATTAACTAATACTTGATGCAAGAACAAAGTTAAAGCATGAAGAGCACTCAAAAGCATCAAGTTCAACTAAAAAGAGTGGATCATGAAAGACATGTAAGCTCATATCAATGCACAAAGGATATAAGGATCATCAAGGGTTAAGCATTGAATTAGAAATTTCATTACCCATCAATATCAAACAAGTCAAGAAGCACCAAGATTAACCAAGAAATTCTCAATAATTGAGTAAGAAAATTCAACACCATTATTCAAATAAAAAGCTCAAAAAAAAAAGAAGGTAAAAATAAGCTATAAAAACAAAATGAAAATGCAAAGAATAGAAGTATGCGAATGCAATGGACAAAAGAAAATGGAAGATGAGAAAAAAAACTCTTTTTTTTTACCGGCGCGGACGCGTCATGCACTCTTCCGCGCCGATGCGCAGTTTGGCCAAAGGACGCGTACGCGCCAGGTGCGCGCACGCGTGGGTTGCAGGCACAGAATAGGCACAAACTGGGCATAACTCTCTGGAACATGTACCAGGAGGGCAGGTGGCGCTATCAGCGCGCACGCGCACAGCGTGCGTGCGCGCGCATTGCGCAATTAGCTTCAAGGACGCGTACACGCCAGGTGCGCGCACGCGCGGGGGGTTTGTGCTTCAAGCATGGTGCTGGCGCAGTGTAGGCGCAACTCTCGGGTCAATGTATGGAGGGGTGAGATTTTTCAATCCACGCGTCCGCGCACATGGCGCGCCCGCGTGGATGGTCGAAAATGCTTGAGGCGCGCGTACGCGCCAGGTGCGCGCACGCGCGGGTTGGTGCTCTGTTTTTCAAAATTTTTCCATGTTCTTACACCAATCCAAGCATTCCAAACCTCCAAACAGCTACCCAAACACCATAAAACCTTATTTAACATATTAGACTACCAAATAGACTCAACAAACTACTCTAAATATGAATTTAAACTAATTCTACCAATATTTACAAAAGAGAAAATGAAAAGATATTACTATGGTGGGGTGTCTCTCACCTAGCACTTTTGTTTATTGTCCTTAAGTTGGACTTATGGGGAGCTCCTCTTAAGGTGGCTTGTGCTTGTAACCATCTTGGAACATCCACCAATGCTTGAATCTCTAATAAGCTTCATTCTTCAATGTTAATATCTTCAAGCCTTGATGGAGTTCTTCACAAACCATGAGCTCCCAAAGTTGATTCTCCTTGTGCGATCCGAGATCACACACTTTGTTTTGACACCCATCTTCAAATTGATCATCATGATTCCAATTGGGTAGCATGACCTTAGAATTCTCAATTAAGCACCCAAACATTCTCCTAGACCCATACAATTTGGTTATACACCAACCATTGCTATTCAACTTCGAGCATGCAACCATCATGAACTTAGAGTGATGTGTCCAACCACTACACAACTCTTTCCTACTCTTAACTCCACAAAGAGCTCTAAGTTGACCATCATTTTCAATCAAACCATATTCAGGTGGGAAAGTAAAGATTAGAGATAAGAATTTTACCCACTTGAATATTGTGTAGGATGGTGACTTAGGAAGGGGGACCTCCAATGGTCTTGTAAGTTCCATTCCCTTGTGCTCTTCTTTGATTACCTCCATCTCTTGGCAAGCTTCTTCAACTTCAACCTCTTCCTCTTGGTGGCTCGCTTCCAATTCAATTTCTTCTTCATTGCTCACCAAGGGTATGGGAGGTGAGGTATCTTCTTCCTTGACCTCAATTTCAAGCCCAATGGGAAAGGATTCAATTGTAGATAGGAACTCCTCAATGATTGAATCCATCTCTTGATCAACCTCTTCAAAGTCTTCAATCATGATATGCTTTGAAGGTTGTACACCCTCCTCAACATCAATATCAAGCTTCTTGAAAGAGGGCTCTATAATGCTACATTCCCATGGACTTCCAACATCTCCTAGGTCTTCAACCACTTCTTCTAGCTTAATTGTCTTAACTTCCTCCCCTTGTGACAATTCATGCTTTAACTCATCTTCTTCACCTTGAAGCTCTAAACTCACTTCCTCACTATGCTCCTTGGTTGCTTCTCCACATTTGTCAATGGGAGTGCCTTGGTTGCTTAGGCTTAGTCGGGAGGAGGCCATATTGCTAACAGCTTCCACTAGGATAGCCATCTTGGCTCCTAGCTCTTTAAACTCCTTTTCCGTCCCCTCTTGTTGCCTTAGGATATGAGACTCAAGGTCCCTTAGTTCTTGCGTGAGGGCTTCATCGGGGGGCGGTGGTGGAAGAGAGGGTTCATTGTTTGAGGGGAAGGTTTCATAATTGGAAGTTGTTTCATCTTGGTACGGGTATGGAGATGGTGTATATGGAGGTGGTTCTTGGGAGTAGTTGTATTGAAATTGTGGTTCCATGTATGGTTCATATAGTTCATAAGGTAGTTGATATGGTGGATAAGGATTAGGGTCATAATGAGGTGTTTGGTGGAAGGGGGCTTGCGAGTAAGATGGTTCAAAGTCATGTTGAGGGGGTGGTTCATAGGCATGTGGTGGTGGTTGTTGACAATCACAATAAGGGTCACCACATCCATTAGATTGATATGCATTAGGATGAGAGTTATACCTATAAGAAACTGGAGGATGTTGTTGCCAAGAGGAGTGATCAATTCCTTGAGGCTCCTCCCATCTTTGATTGTTCCATCCTTGATGCATGTTATCATTGTAGCTTTGATGAGCGGATATTTTATACGCTTTTTGGGGTTAATTTCATATAGTTTTTAGTATGTTTTAGTTAGTTTTTAGTTTATTTTCATTAGTTTCTAGGCAAAATTTATATTTCTGGACTTTACTATGAGTTTGTATGTTTTTCTGTAATTTCAGGTATTTTCTGGCTGAAATTGAGGGAGCTGAGCAAACACACCAGGCACGTGAGAAGCTTTAGTCTCAATCCCAGCACACACCAAGTAGGCCCCAGAAGTGGATTTCTGCACTATCTATCATAGTTTACTCATTTTCTGTAAACCTAGGTTACTAGTTTAGTATTTAAACAACTTTTAGAGATTTATTTTGTATCTTATGACATTTTAGATCTGAAATTTGTACCTTTTGGCAGCATGAGTCTCTAAACCCCATTGTTGGGGGGTGAGGACCTCTGCAGCATCTCGATGAATTAATGCAAGTACTTCTAGTTTCCATTCAAACATGCGTGTTCCTATCTAAGATAAACATGCGTGCTAAGATATTCATTCGCGCTTAATTATGGAGAAGGTGATGATCTGTGACACTCATCACCTTCCTCAACCCATGAACGTGTAACGTGTGACCACCTCCGTTCTATATTAGATTGAATGAATTTCTCTTAGACTCCATAATCAGAAATCAAGATCCAACAATTGTTCATCAACATAAGAGAGCAAAATAAGAAATTAACAAGTAAAACTAGAAGAGCAAAGACAATAGAACACTAAAATATAATGAGAATTAAAATCAAAACAAGAATTGAAAGAGAAATTTGAGAGTGATTAACCTAACTTTATCCTAATTTCTATTAGGGTCATAATGAGGTGTTTGGTGGAAGGGGGCTTGCGAGTAAGATGGTTCAAAGTCATGTTGAGGGGGTGGTTCATAGGCATGTGGTGGTGGTTGTTGACAATCACAATAAGGGTCACCACATCCATTAGATTGATATGCATTAGGATGAGAGTTATACCTATAAGAAACTGGAGGATGTTGTTGCCAAGAGGAGTGATCAATTCCTTGAGGCTCCTCCCATCTTTGATTGTTCCATCCTTGATGCATGTTATCATTGTAGCTTTGATGAGCGGATATTTTATACGCTTTTTGGGGTTAATTTCATATAGTTTTTAGTATGTTTTAGTTAGTTTTTAGTTTATTTTCATTAGTTTCTAGGCAAAATTTATATTTCTGGACTTTACTATGAGTTTGTATGTTTTTCTGTAATTTCAGGTATTTTCTGGCTGAAATTGAGGGAGCTGAGCAAACACACCAGGCACGTGAGAAGCTTTAGTCTCAATCCCAGCACACACCAAGTAGGCCCCAGAAGTGGATTTCTGCACTATCTATCATAGTTTACTCATTTTCTGTAAACCTAGGTTACTAGTTTAGTATTTAAACAACTTTTAGAGATTTATTTTGTATCTTATGACATTTTAGATCTGAAATTTGTACCTTTTGGCAGCATGAGTCTCTAAACCCCATTGTTGGGGGGTGAGGACCTCTGCAGCATCTCGATGAATTAATGCAAGTACTTCTAGTTTCCATTCAAACATGCGTGTTCCTATCTAAGATATTCATTCGCGCTTAATTATGGAGAAGGTGATGATCTGTGACACTCATCACCTTCCTCAACCCATGAACGTGTGCCTGACAACCACCTCCGTTCTATATTAGATTGAATGAATTTCTCTTAGACTCCATAATCAGAAATCAAGATCCAACAATTGTTCATCAACATAAGAGAGCAAAATAAGAAATTAACAAGTAAAACTAGAAGAGCAAAGACAATAGAACACTAAAATATAATGAGAATTAAAATCAAAACAAGAATTGAAAGAGAAATTTGAGAGTGATTAACCTAATTTTATCCTAATTTCTATCCTAAATCTAGAGAGAGGAGAGAGCATCTCTCTCTCTAGAATTTTACCCTAAAACATGATGAAAACTAAACTATGACTACTTGGTTCATTCCCCCTTCAATCCTTGGGTTCAATAGCATCAGAAATGAGTTGGGTTGGGCCTAAAGTGCTTCAGAAATTGCTGGGGGCGATTTCACTTTAGTGGGCCACGAGCAGCATCGGCGCGTGCGCGCCATATGCACGTGCGTGTTGATTGGCAAATTCTTCATCCGCGCAGATGCGGCATGTACGCGTGCGCGTCTATAGGCGAGACCACTTTTGCGTGTGCGCACCTTGTGCGCGTGCGCGTCCTTTGATGCATTCCCAATCTTTGTTTCTTCATGCATTCTCCCCTTTGTATGCTTTTCTACTCATTTCTTCCATCCAATACTTGCCTTATAAACCTGAAATCACTCAACACACACATCAAGGCATCGAACGGAATTAAAGTGAATCAAAATTACCAATTTAAGGCCTAAAAAGCATGTTTTTATACTTAAGCAAAATTCAAGGGAGAATTACAAAACCATGCTATTTCGTTGAATAAATGTGGGAAAATGTGGTAAAATCCCCTAAAATAAGCACAAGATAAATCACGAAATCGGGGTTTATCAGTGTTGCTCCTTCAGGAGTTTGATATTGAGATAAAAGATAGGAAATGGTCAGAAAATCAAGTAGCTGACCATCTCTCCATAATTGAGCCTGAAGCAGGAGTACAACCACCCACAGCTGTGACTGAGATGTTTCCGGATGAGCAATTGTTCCTCATTCAGCAAGCTCCATGGTTTGTAGACATTGCAAATTATAAGGCCATGAATTTTATTCCAAGGGAGTACAGTAGGCAACAAGTGAAGAAGCTATTAACTGATGCAAAGTACTACATTTGGGAGGAACCATACCTTTTTAAAAGGTGTTCAGATGGTATCATCCGGAGATGTGTCCCAGATGAAAAAAAACAACAGATTCTTTGGCACTGTCATTGTTCTGAGTATGGAGGCCACTTTGGTGGTGAAAGGACAGCTACAAAGGTCCTTCAGAGCGGGTTTTACTGGCCGACTCTCTTCAGAGACTCAAGAGCATTTGTGAAGCACTGTGACAGATGTGAAAAAGCCACAAATCTCCCTGCCAACCATGAAATTCCATAGCAGGGGATTCTTGAGGTTGAGTTGTTTGATGTGTGGGGTATTCATTTCATGGGACCTTTCCCACGCTCACATTCAAACAACTATATTCTAGTGGCAGTAGATTATGTATCCAAGTGGGTGGAAGTTGTGGCTCTACCCACGAATGATGCCAAGGTGGTAATGAGCTTTCTTCAGAGATATATCTTTAGCCGATTTGGTGTCCCAAGGACACTCATTAGTGATGGTGGAAGCCACTTCTGTAACAGACAGCTGGACTCTCTTCTGCAAAGATATGGAGTTTGTCATAAAGTGGCAACCCCCTATCACCCTCAGACAAGTGAACAGGTTGAAGTTTCCAACAGGGAACTTAAGAGGATTTTAGAGAAGACCGTTAGTGTTTCAAGAAAGGACTGGTTTAGGAAGCTTGATGATGCTCTCTGGGCATACC
>NC_029787.2:85531916-85560739 GCF_000816755.2 Arachis ipaensis
GGACTGGTCTAGGAAGCTTGATGATGCTCTCTGGGCATACCAGACAGCTTACAAGACTCCTATTGGCATGTTCCCTTATCAGTTGGTCTATGGCAAAGCCTGTCACTTGCCAGTTGAGTTGGAGCATAAAGCTTACTGGGCAATTCGATATCTGAATCTTGATTCAGAAGCTGCAGGAATCAAGCGAATGCTTCAGTTGAATGAGCTTGATGAATTCAGATATTCAGCTTATGAGAATGCCAAGTAGCAAGTGCATTGGGTCGTCCAAGTAATACCTTACGTGAGAAAGGGTCTATCCCACGGAGATTGTCGGCTTGAAGCAAGCTATGGTTATCTTGTAACTCTTAGTCAGGATATCAATAATTCTCAGATTTAATTGTAAAAAGTAAAAGAACATGAAATAAATACTTGTTATGCAGTAATGAAGAATAGGTTGAGGCTTTGGAGATGCTTTGTCTTCTGAACCTCTGCTTTCCTACTGTCTTCTTCTTCATGTACGCAAGACTCCTTCCATGGCAAGCTTTATGTTGGGCATCACCGTTGTCAATGGCTACATCCCGTCCTCTCAGTGAAAATGTTCCAAATGCGCTGTCACCGCACGGCTAATCATCTGTCGATTCTCGATCATGTCGGAATAGGATCCATTGATCCTTTTGCGTCTGTCACTACGCCCAACACTCACGAGTTTGAAGCTCGTCACAGTCATTCCTTCCCAGATCCTACTCAGAATACCACAGACAAGGTTTAGACGTTCCAGATCTCAGGAATGACCGCCAATGATTCTAGCTTATACCACGAAGACTCTGATTTGAATCATGAGGCTAAGAGATATGCATTCAATCTAAGATAGAACGGAGGTGGTTGTCAGGCACGCGTTCATAGGTGAGAATGATGGTGAGTGTCACGGATCATCACATTCATCAAGTTGAAGTGCGAATGGATATCTTAGAATGGAAGCAAGCGTAATAGAATGGAAAACGGTAGTAATTGCATTAATTCATGAAGAACAGCAGAGCTCCTCACCCCCAACAATGGGGTTTAGAGACTCATGCCGTAGAGAACACAACAAGAAACGTGTAAAGTGTCATGAGGTACAAGATGAATTACTGAAAGTAGTATTTATAGTAAACTAGTGACCTAGGGTTACAGAAAATGAGTAAGCTAGGGTGTTTATTGTAAAAATCCACTTCCGGGGCCCACTTGGTGTGTGCTTGGGCTGAGCATTGAAGCTTTCATGTGTAGAGACATTTCCTGGAGTTAAACGCCAGTTTTTATGCCAGTTTGGGCGTTTAACTCCAGCTTGTGTGCCGTTCTGGAGTTAAACGCCAGAATTCTTGAGCTGACTTGGAACGCCTATTTGGGCCATCAAATCTCGGGCAAAGTATAAACTATTATATATTGCTGAAAAGCCCAGGATGTCTACTTTCCAACGCAATTAAGAGCGTGCCAATTGGGCTTTTGTAGCTCCAGAAAAGCCACTTTGAGTGCAGGGAGATCAGAATCCAACAGCATCTACAGTCCTTTTTCAGCCTCTGAATCAGATTTTTGCTCAGGTCCCTCAATTTCAGCCAGAAAATACCTGAAATCACAGAAAAACACACAAACTCATAGTAAAGCCCACAAAAGTTATTTTTACTTAAAAACTAATAAAAGCATAATAAAAACTAACTAAAATATACTAAAAACATACTAAAAACAATGCCAAAAAGCGTATGAATTATCCGCTCATCACAACACCAAACTTAAATTGTTGCTTGTCCCCAAGCAACTAAAAATCAAATAGGATAAAAAGAAGAGAATATACAATGAATTCCAAAAACATCTATGAAGATCAGTATTAATTAGATGAGCGGGGCTTTTAGCTTTTTGCCTCTGAACAGTTTTGGCATCTCACTTTATCCTTTGAAGTTCAGAATGATTGGCTTCTATAGGAACTTAGAATCTAGATAGTGTTATTGATTCTCCTAGTTAAGTATGTTGATTCTTGAACACAGTTACTTTATGAGTCTTGGCCGTGACCCTAAGCACTTTGTTTTCCAGTATTACCACCGGATACATAAATGCCACAGACACATAACTGGGTGAACCTTTTTAGATTGTGACTCAGCTTTGCCAAAGTCCCCAATTAGAGGTGTCCAGAGCTCTTAAGCACACTCTTTTTTTGCTTTGGACCACGACTTTAACCGCTCAGTCTCAAGTTTTCACTTGACACCTTCACGCCACAAGCACATGGTTAGGGACAGCTTGGTTTAGCCGCTTAGGCCAGGATTTTATTCCTTTAGGCCCTCCTATCCACTGATGCTCAAAGCCTTAGATCCTTTTTATCACCCTTGCCTTTTGGTTTAAAGGGGTACTGGCTTTTTCTGCTTGCTTTTCTCTCTTTTTTTTTCGCATATATATATTTTTTATGCAAGCTTTCTATTCACTACTTTTTCTTGCTTCAAGAATCAATTTTATGATTTTTCAGATCATCAAATAACATTTCTCCTTTTTCTTTCATTCTTTCAAGAGCCTACAATTTTAACATTCATAAACAATCAAATTCAAAAATATGCACTGTTCAAGCATTCATTTAGAGAACAAGAGTATTGCTACCACATCAAAATAATTAAACTGTTTTAAAATTCAAAATTCATGTACTTCTTTTTCTTTTTCAGTTAAAAACACTTTTTATTTAAGAAAGGTGATGGATTCATATGACATTCATAGCTTTAAGACATAAACTCTAATTTTATTGATTATGGAATAAAAATAAGACTCAAAGATAAATATAAGAGCAGACCCATAATAATAGAAGACAGAAAATTAAAAGCAGAAAAATAAATGACTCTTAAAATAGACTCTTAATAATATTTCTCACCCCAGCATCTTTACATAGCAGAGAAATTAAGCTTGGGTAGGCCAGTTTGGCTTCAGTGGAATTCTTGTTTGCAATTGTGTAAATCTCACAAGAAATCAGATGATGAATCTCCACTTCTTTTCCAAGCATAATACAATAAATCATCACTGCTCTTTTGACAGTGACCTCAGAGCGGTTGCTAGTAGGCAATATAGAACGCCCAATGAAGTCCAGCCAGCCTCTTGCAACTGGTTTGAGATCTCCTCTCTTGAGTTGGTTTGGGACACCTTTGGAATTGGTTATCCACTTAGTTCCAGGGAGGCATATGTCCTCTAGAACTTGATCAAACCCCTTATCTACTCTCACCATTCTCCTATTAAAGGATTTAGGATCATCTTGTAGTTGAGGTAGTTTGAAGACCTCTCTTATTTTGTCCAGATGGAAGTAAATAATTCTTCTTCTGACCATGGTTCTGTAGGTATGAAAGGCGGTTCCAGTCATTCTCTGCTTATCTGTCAGCCACAGATTTGAGTAGAATTCCTGAACCATGTTTCTTCCAACCTTTGTCTCAGGATTGGCTAGAATTTCCCATCCTCTGTTTTGAATTTGCTCTTGGATCTCCGGATATTCATCTTCTTTCAGATTAAATTTAACTTCCGGGATCACTGACCTCAGACCCATTATTTTGTAGTAATGGTCTGCATGTTCCTTGGTTAGGAACCTCTCTTGATTCCAAAGACTCTTTGGAGTATTCTCTTTCTTGCCTCTTGATTTGGTTTGTTTTCCCTTAGGTGCGATGATCTTGATGAGTCTTAGCTCAGTGATCACGGAAAAGCACATCAAACTTAGAGGTTTGCTTGCCCTCAAGCAAAAGAAAGGAAAGGGAGGAGAGAGGAGAAGAGGTAAATTCGAATGGTGTAGAGGAGGGGATGGCCGAAACTATATTTATAGGAGGAGGGGATGGCTTTCGAAAAATTTGAGAGAGATATGAAAATATATCGAAAGAATTTGAGAAGATATTTGAGTTTTTGAAGAAGATTTGGAAAGGATTTGAAAGAATTTTGAGAAATAATTTAGAAAATTATTGAATGATGAGAATTGAGGGTGAATGATGAAAGTTTGAAACATGTTTATACAGAAAATTATGAGTCAAAACATGAAAATTTGAAAAAAATTGAAGTTGGAAACAAAATCTCCTCCCCCTGCCTTTCTGGCGTTAAACGCCCAGAATGGTATCCATTCTGGCGTTTAACGCCCAGTTGTCGGCTATTATGGGCATTTAACGCCCAGCCAGGTACCCTGGCTGGCATTAAACGCCAGAAACTTCTTTATCACTGGGCGTTTTGCTGAACGCCCAGGATACTGCAAATCTGGCGTTAAACGCCCAGAATAGTACCCATTCTGGCGTTTAACACTCAAAATGATACCTTTACTGGCGTTAAACGCCCAGAATGATACCCATTCTGGCATTTAACGCCCAAAATGCCCCTTACTGGTGTTTTCTTGCTAGCAAGCTCCTTTTCTCTGCTTTTTGTACTGAATCCTTCTGTAACTCTGTGAATTCCTTCAATTTTGATGCTTAGCCTTTGATGAAAATTTATATCAAACCTCTACAAGTATTAATTAAAATAAATAACTTGTTAATGGCTGGGTTGCCTCCCAGCAAGTGCTTCTTTATTGTCTTTAGCTGGACTCTTACTGAGCTTCATTCAAGCCTCAGTTTTGAGCATTCTTGCTCAAAATTGCTTTCAGGATAATGTTTGATTCTCTGTCCATTGACAATGAACTTTTTGTCAGAATCAATATCTTGAAGCTCAACATATCCATATGGTGACACTCTTGTAATCACATATGGTCCCCTCCACCGGGATTTTAATTTCCCAGGGAATAATCTGAGCCCAGAGTTGAATAGTAGAACTTTTTGTCCTAGCTCAAAGACTCTGGATGACAATTTTTTGTCATGCCACTTTTTTTCTTTTTCCTTATAAATTTTTGTATTTTCAAAAGCATTGAGTCTGAACTCTTCCAACTCATTTAGCTGGAGCAATCTTTTCTCACCAGCTAACTTAGCATCCATGTTTAGGAATCTGGTTGCCTAGTAGGCTTTACGTTCCAGTTCCATGGGCAGATGACAAGCCTTGCCATACACAAGCTGGTATGGAGAGGTTCCTATAGGATCTTGAATGCTGTTCTGTATGCCCACAGAGCATCATCCAAGCTCCTTGCCCAATCCTTTCTACGGGCAATTACAGTCCGTTCTAGGATTCTCTTTAGTTCTCTATTAGAGACTTCAGCCTGTCCATTTATCTGTGGATGATACGGAGTTGCTACTTTGTGGCTAATTCCATATCGAACCATAGCAGAGTAAAGCTGTTTATTGCAGAAATGGGTTCTCCCATCACTGATTAGTACTCTGGGAACACCAAATCTGCTGAAAATATGTTTCTAGAGGAACTTCAGCACAGTCTTGGTATCATTAGTGGGTGTGGCAATTGCTTCCACCCATTTAGATACGTAGTCTACTGCCACCAGAATGTAAGTGTTTGAGTATGATGGTGGGAAAGGACACATGAAGTCTATACCCCATACATCAAACAACTCAATCTCTAAGATCCCTTGTTGAGGCATGGCATAACCATGAGGCAAGTTACCAGCTCTTTGGCAACTGTCACAGTTACGCACAAACTCTCGGGCATCTCTATAGAAAGTAGGCCAATAGAAGCCACATTGGAGGACTTTAGTGGCTGTTCGCTCACTTCCAAAATGTCCTCCATACTGTGATCCATGACAATGCCACAGGATCTTCTGTGCCTCCTCTCTAGGGACGCATCTGCGGATCATTCCGTCAGCGTATCTCTTAAAGAGATATGGTTCATCCCATAAGTAGTACTTTGCATCAGAAATTAGTTTTTTCTTTTGCATCCTGCTGTACTCCTGGGGTATGAACCTTACAGCTTTATAATTTGCAATGTCTGCAAACCATGGTGCCTCCTAAATGGCAAAGAGTTGCTCATCCGGAAAGGTCTCAGAGATCTCAATGGAAGGGAGGGACGCCCCAGCCACTGGTTCTAACTGGGACAGGTGATCGGCTACTTGGTTCTCTGTCCCTTTTCTGTCTCTTATTTCTATATCGAACTCTTGCAGAAACAACACCCATCTTATGAGCCTGGGTTTTGAATCCTGCTTTGTGAGTAGATATTTAAGAGCAGCATGGTTAGTGTACACAATCACTTTTGATCCTACTAAATAGGATCTAAACTTGTGATAGAGAGCATGCACATCTGAAAGGTTGTAGGTGCATTGCACAGACCAAAAAGCATTCTTCTGTAAGCAAATACTCCAGATGGACATGTGAATGCTGTTTTCTCTTGGTCTTGAGGATTCACTGCAATTTAGTTGTAGCCTAAATAGCCATCCAAAAAGCAGTAGTATTCATGACCTGCTAGTCTTTCTAGCATTTGGTCTATGAATGGTAAAGGAAAATGATCCTTTCTAGTGGTTATATTGAGCCTTCTATAATCAATACACATACGCCACCCTGTGACTGTTCTTGTGGGAACCAGTTTATTCTTTTCATTATGGACCACTGTCATGCCTCCCTTCTTGGGGACAACTTGGACAGGGCTCACCCAGGGGCTATCAAAAATAGGATAAATAATTTATTCCCTACAGGAGTGGTTGGAGAAGCCTTCTTAGAGGGGTTACTATCAGCACTTGCAGGTGTCTGATCCCTCATTGGCATTTGAACACCAGGATTGGGTGCTGGATGGGTGTTTAACGCCAGCTTCTCACCCTTTTCTGGCATTTGAACGCCAGAACTGGACAAGGAATGGGCGTTTAACGCCAACTTTTCCCCCTTTTCGGGCGTTTGAACGCCAGAGTTATTCCTCTCTGGGCTCTTGATGTCCTCAGAGGGATTTTGGGTAGTGGTTTGGTCATCCTCTGTCATTTGTTCCCTTCTTGACTTTTTGCTACTTTGAGCTGAGTTATTCAATGTCTTCCCGCTCCTTAGTTGGACAGCTTGGCATTCTTCTGTTATCTGTTTAGATACCAGCTGAGTGGTCTAGGGACATCTGAGCTTTTTCTGTAAGCCCATAGTAAAAGATGTCTAACTGTACCCACTCTAAAAACATTTCAGAAGGGCATTTTCTCAGCATCCCTCTGTACCTCTCCCAGGCATTATAAAGGGATTCATGATCCTCTTGTTTAAAGCCTTGGATGTCCAGCCTTAGCTGTGTCATCCTTCTTGGAGGGTAAAATTGATTCAAGAATTTGTCTGTTAATTGCCTCCATGTATGCTGTACGCGTACGCGTCGCCTGCGCCGCACACCTCCACTAGTTCGCCGTCCAGTTTTAAATTTTTATTCTCTCTCCCTCCCAAATCCTAATTCTCTCTTGTTCTTTTATCCTTTTATTCTTCTTTCATCATAATAATTGTTTTTTTTTTGTTTTCAGTTCTTCTTTGCTTGAGGACAAGCAAAACTTTAAGTTTGGTGTTGTCGCTTTGCTTATGGCTTTTCTGTTTTTTTTAATAGCACCAAAGGGAGATGAATGTTCTTCATAGAGGAATGAGATGGCCACTAGAATAACTGAGGTGGTTGAGTTCCTTTCATTCTATTTCTCTTCCGTTCTTATTTTGTTATTTTCTGTTTTCTGTTACTTTGATTGCCTGCATGGGCTTTAGTACTTTCAGTTCTTAGAATTAGTTCTATTCTGTTATTTGTCTCATGTACCGCTCACTGAACTTGAATCTAAAAAGAAAAATAAAAAGAAGTGATATATTGCATGAGAAATTGAGTTTATATTGAAGAGTAATCTTATTCACTTAAATATGGTGGTATTTTCTGTGACTCTGAATTCATGACATGAACAGTGCATATTTAAATTTGAATCAAAGAATGTTGATACACAAGGAACGGGAATTTAGAGAATTATTATGACTTCTCTGAAATAAACAAAAATTTAATCCTTGAAGCAAAAGAGACAGCAAAAAAAAAAGAAGAAGAAAAGAGCAAGGTCCAAGGCTCTGAGCATCAATGACTAGGGAGGTCAGACATGATTAAAATCTCAAAGAGTTGTTTCCCTAGTTATATGCTTGTGGTGTTCTTGTGTCAAGTAATCCTTGAGACAAAACATTTAGAGTCAAGATGAATTTCATTTAGCAGAGTATGCCAAAGGCTTTGAGCACCACTGTCTGGGAGTAGCTAAAAGAAAAAATCAAAACTTCAAAAGAGTTCCCCAGTTAAGTGCTTGTGGTGTTTCTGTGTCAAGTGAAGCTGGAGACAAAACATTAAAAGTCACGGCTAGGCTCAAGGTGTAAAGCACCAAAGAAAAGAAAATTGTTGTGTTCAAGGGTTAAATTGAGTTACAAAAGATCAGAGAATTCATAATATTATCCGAATTCTAATTCCGAATGACAGTAACATTCTTCTGATTCAAATGAGAGTGAGATGCCAAAACTATTCAGGATTGCAGTTGTAAACCCCACTATAAGAAGAGACATGAGCTTAATCGAACTCTCATTCTCATGAAAATTCACATCCTAAGCTTATATTAGTTTGGTTGCTTGAGAACAAGCAACAATTCAAGTTTGGTGTTGTGATGCGTGAGCATCTTTCCTATCCTTTCCTAGTGAATTTGCATTTAAATTGTTATGTTTTATCAAGAATTAATTATCTTTTAGCCACTATAGATGCTACTTTGAGTCTTGTGCAATTCTATTTATTTTAGGTAGCATTTGGTTGGATTTGATGGAGCTTCCGCAGAAAAAGAGAAGAAGGCTATATAGGGCAGAAATGCTTAGAGGATGGAGAGGAAGCTTACACAAATGGAATCAGCACAAGAATTAAAGGAGATGGCAGCGAGGAGCGACGCGTGTGCGTACCTGACGCGTGCGCATGAATTGAAGATTTGCTCAGCGACATATGCGCGTACCTGACGCGTACACGTGACACGCGAAGAAGACCATCGACGCGTACGCATGACTGACGCGTACGCGTGACATGCGCCACATGCAGAATTCACAGAAAACACGGGGGCGATTTCAGGCCAAGTTTCAACCCAGTTTTTGGCCCAGAAACACAGACTAGAGCCAGAGAATAGCAGAGACTCAAGGGAGATTCACATAAGAATGGTTGTGCCCACTCCAAGTTAGGCGTGGACCCTATGAAGCAAGTGGTCCCTATCCATCAATTGAAGACATGCTGATTGTTTTAGTTAATTCTGATTTAAACTTTAATTTTTACTTTAAAATAGGAAAAAATATTTTTTTAGTTTTAGAAGATAGATTTTAAATTAATTAGGATTAGATATAAAAGGGGATTGGAATTATTCCAAAGGAGCCCATTCCATTCCAAACTACCAAAATACATTTTATCAGAATCTTTATTTTCTCTTTGAATCATGAGCAACTAAACCTCCATTGTTAAGGTTAGGAGCTCTGTCTATTTGTATAAATTGATTCTATTGTTTTTTTTATTTTAATTCATGTTTTGATTTATATTTCAAAAATTGTTTTCGTTCTTTATTTTATGAACTTGGGTGGAACGGAAGTATGACCCATGTTCTAATTGAGTTCTTGTATAACTTAGAAAAGCTCTTTACTTGAACAACAGCTTGAAAACAAATTCTCCTAAATTTTAGTTATTTGGATTTAACGGGATACGTGACATATAATCCTTTTATATTTGGATAATTAGGATTTCTGTGGCATATAAACTAGAATTTAGCTTCACCCTCTAATTGGAATTAATTGACCAAGGAATTGGCAGTTGATGAATTTTAGAGGAGACTAGGAAGGTCTAAGAAATTAGGGTCTAGTCACATATAGTTTGCTATGAATTAAATCTTGCATGATTAAAATAAATTAATAAGAAAAATCAATCCAGAAAATAGATAACTCTGAAGCCTTAACTGCCTTCTCCATATTTTATTCCCAACTTATTTACTTGCTCTTTTAATATTCTTTATATTGTTTAATGTCTTTGAAGTCTCGAACACTATTTTCTGTTTGCCTAACTAAGTAAATTAATCAACTATTGCTATTTAATCCATCAATCCCCGTGGGATCGACCCTCACTCACCTGAGGTATTACTTGGTACAACCCAGTGCATTTGCCGGTTAGTTGTGGTTGTAAATTTCGCACCATTAGCGTTGCACACAGCATATTGCTCTGTGAAATTGAAGGTTAGGGCTTTGTTTATAACTCTATTTCATGTCACTTTGCCCCTCCGACATGAATATAGCATACAATCCCTGAATCAAAACAAATAAACAGAACAAAAAAATTGAATGAAATCAATGAAAGGAAAGAATACAACAGATTCATATAAGGGAGTAGAGAAATACAAGAAGAACATAAAAGGAACAAAAAAATGAAATCAATGAAGCAACTTCATTCCTGAGTCTGAGGCTCCATTGTTACTTTGGAAGTGGAGGATGAAGGAGGAGACGGAGCACCACGGCGTTGACGACCACTTGACGAGAGAAGAGAGAAGAGAGCAGAGGAGATGGGGAGGGAAAGCCTACGAACGACTTTAGGAGATGGATTGGACGGCAACGGCGATGGCTCAGCTAGACGGTGACGGCGAAGGCTAAGACTTTGGAGAGTGGAGTAGGTGGTGGTGAGTTAACAGGGAAAGGAATTAGGAATTAGGGTGACTTTGGAGTTTGTTTACCGTGTGGTGAGTTTAGGGTTTTATTAGTTGAATTTAAAAAATATTTGTGGTAAACATAAAAAAATAATAATTATTATTAAACCTCCATATGGGATATGTTTATAATTTATATTTTGTGCTTATTAGAAAAGCTCAAAAGACTTGAGCTTACTAAAGACAGACCCCAAATTTAAACTCCAAATTAAGAAAGTTAACCAAAAACTTACAAATGTAACAAAAGTAGAGAATTAAATTAAGAAAAAACTATAAAACAGGAGGAGTTTTATTTCCATAACAACTTAAGCATAAATAATGCTTCTTAATATAACTATTTGCATTCTAAGAAATAAATTAAATTCCAAAATAAACAAAATTTTTAACTTTTAAAAACTATTCAACTATACAAACATGCAATTAACAATAAAAATCTACCAAATCAAACTATCAATTAAGAGAAATATTTACAAGAGTGATACAAAAGAATGAGTTTAGAAAGATTTTGCCACGATGGGATGTCTTCCACCTAATATTTTTATTTAAAATCCTTAAGTTGGACATTTGATGAGCTCTTGTCATAGAGGTTTGTGCTTGAATTCATCTTTATACCTCCACCAATGCTTAGACTTCAAATACTCTTCACAATTCCAATCTAGATGCACCAAGTTTTTAGAATCACTCAAATAAGCAAAGAGCTCCCAACATTGTTGATCCTCACTTTGTATTCCGGGATTTCAAACCTTATTTTTGCACCCATCTTCTAGTTGATTCTCATGGTTCCACTCGGGTGTCAAGACTTTCGAATTCTCCTTTAAATGCAAAATCCTCCTCCGAAATCCTTCGAATTGAGCATTGCACCAACCTTGGAACTCAAACCTTGAGGTTTCAACCTTGGTGATCCTTGATTCACGTTGCCAACCCATATCCATTTCTTTCTTACTCTTCAACCCACAAAGAGCTCTAAATTGACCATCCGTTTCTAGCAAACTAATATTCAAGTGGGCCAATAAACCTAAGGACAAGATTTTTATCCACTCAAATAGTGTATTGGATGGTGGTGACATAGGAAGAGAGGCTTCCAATGGATTTGCTATGGTAATTTTCACTCCCTTTTGTGCCTCTTGGATAACCTACACCTCTTGACAAACTTCTTCAAGTTGTGTTCTTTGTTCACCAACTTCTTCCTCATATCCCTCATTGCTTCTTTAAGTTGTGGTTGAGGATAATGTTGAGGGTGTGGTTCATAGGCATATGGTGATTGAGGTTCACAACCATAGTAAGACCTACCATATCCACTGCATCGAAGTACACCATGGGGTGAATTATGATCATAGTGATAGGGAAGAGGAGATTGTTGTTCCATGAGGATTGTTCATATGAATGCAGCTTCTCTCTCAAGTGATAACTCAATCCTTAGTGCAACCATCATTAAGATCACCATTTCCTATAACATTTTTACCAAAAATCATAAGGATGAGAATTCATATGAAAAAGGACAAATAAAAAGCAAAAGATATCAAGAAATTAAGACAAACAAAATCTTAACTATTAACAAAAATCAAGAAATAACCAAAAAGAAACTATTCACACTATTCACATATTCACAATAGCAAATAACATGACACACATTGCAAATTTCTGACAACCGTGCCAAAAATTTGATGCAGGCTAGATATAGGTTTAGAAATTCTACAAGTTTAAAACTTGATTCATTGTGAGTATAGTTTTAAACTGGCAAATAACCCTATTAATGTTTAGAAAGGTTGTCACAAATTCAAATCAAATACTGAGAGTTTAATCTTGGGTCGTTCTTCCACTGAATTGTAGTTGGGTATGCGTATCATTGGCTATGAGAGATCAAGATTGTAATAGCAATAAACAAAAAATTAAATGACAAGAAAGTAAAGCAATTAACTAAACATCAAAGAAAATTAAACTAGAAGCAATTGAGACAAAAGAAAGGAAATTCAAGTGCAAAAAGATCTTAGCATGGGTTGAGAGTCAAGGATCACTATTCTTGTCATTGACCACAAACATAGCGATTATGAAGAGTTAATCCCACTTAGTCAACCCCTAAATATTGGGAGAAAGTCAAATAGGCATAATGATCTTAATCCACAAATCCTAACTAACTCACAAATTAGGCTTAGTGAAAGACTAGCGTTAGTGAAAACAAAATCAATTAACAACCCTAAATCATCAATCAGTATTGGACATTAATGACTCAAGGTCACCAAAGTCCTCAATCCCAAGCTAAAAATACAAAATTCTACTTTATAACTAGGTGAGACATTTCATCAAACACTTAGAAAGTATAAAAGAAAAACTGCAAGAATTAGTAAAGTCTATAACTACAAAATGTAAGAAAGCAATAATAACAACTCAATTAAGCAACAATCAAACATAAAATATCAAATTGCATTAAATAAAAATGAGAATTTAATAATTGTTCATAAACTAAAAATAGCAAAAATAACTAACAAGAAAAACTAAGTGAATTAAGATAATAGAACAAAAAAATATACAGAAAACTAAACTAAAACAATATCAAAACCTCAAACTAAAGAGAAATTAAATTAAGAACTTTAAAAATCCTAGAATTCTAGAGAGAAGTTGGAGTTTGTCTCTCTAAAATAACCTAAATCATAATAAAAACCTAAACTAAGATTATTTGGTTGATCCTCCTAGAATTCTTGCTTCAAATGCTTCAGAAATGAGTTGATTGGGCCAAAATTGGGCCAAAAATTGCGATTCACATATTTTTTTAAGTGAGTCACGTGTTGTGAGTTGTGCATAGGCACAAGCCATGCGTACGCACGAATTGGAGGAGATGCGTACGCACAACTCCCAGATTTTCACAACTCAATTTTTTCATGAATTCTCCATTTTGAATGCTTTTTCTTCACTTCTTCAAATCATTCTTGCCTCCTAAACCTTAAACACTCAAACAAACATATCAATACATCGAATAGAATAAAAGTGAATTAAATTTGATAATTTAAGGCATAAAAAGCATGTTTTTAACAATTAAGCACAAGTAGGAGGAAATTCACAAAAGTATGTAATTTTAAAGAATAAATACAAGGTAAGTTGATAAAATCCACTCTTTTCAAGCTAAAAATAATCGTAAAATATGGATTCATCACATTATCCCATATAAAAAAGAGTAATCAACCAAGGATTGAGGTAAGGAGAGAGAACTAACAATTCTGAGTTAACCTAGCACACTCACCACTCAAAGTTTGAAGTTTTAGAAACAATACATCTACACTAAAAGGAGCATTATGTCAAGATGGAAGACAATATTTGAGAGTTCAAAAATCGGGTTATGCTTATTGCTTTCAAGCTTTTTAACTTCTTTTCCTTCATTTTTTTGATGCGTGAGCATCTTCCTTATCTTTTCCTAGTGAATTTGTATTTAAATTATTGAGTTTAATCAAGAATTAATTATCTTTTAGCCACTATAGATGCTACTTTGATTCTTGTGCAATTCTGTTTATTTTAGGTAGCATTCAGCTAAATTTGATGGAGTTTCTGCAGAAGAAGAGATGAAGGCGAATGATGCTGTCAACCCTGACCTCTCTGCACTCAAACCTGAATAACTCGAGTTACACAGGTCCAATAGACGTGATTTTAGTGGCGTTGGAAAGCTGACTTCTAGAGCTTTCCAACGATATATAATAGTCCATACTTCTTCTCCGAACTCACTGCCAGGCGCAAGACACAACAACAATACGCGAGATTGGTCCTGCCCACTTTAAGTTAGGTGCACTAAAGCCCAAGTTAGGCGCACTAAAGCGCAAGTTAGGTGTGGATCCTAGTGAAACCAAGTGGTCCCCATCCATCAATTGAAGATTTGCTGATTGCTATAATTAATTCTAATTTAAATTCAAATTCTAATAATAGGAAAATATATTATTTTAGTTTTAAAGATAGATTTTAAATTAATTAGGATTAGATATAAATAGGGGGATACCACCTCAACATTATTCAATTCCAGACTTCTAATTCTATACAAATTTATATTCCGTAATCCTAGTTTTCTACTCTGAACCATGAGCAACTAATCCTCCATTGTTAAGCTTAGGAGCTCTGTCTATTTGTATGGATTGATTTTATTGCTTTATCTATTTTAATTCATGTATGAATTTATAATTTAAGAATTGTTTTCGCTCTTTATCTTATGAATTTGGGTGGAACGGAAGTATGACCCTCTTTCTATTTGAATTCTTGTATAACTTGGGAAAGCTCTTTACTTGAACAACAGCTTGAAAATATATTCTTCTAAATTTTAATTATCTGGATTTAACGGGATACGTGACATATAATCCTTTTATTTTTGGGTAATTAGAGTTTTTGTGGCATATAAACTGGAATTTGATCATGTAGCTTGTAATTAGAATTAATTGACCAAGGAATTGGCAGTTAATAAATTTTAGAGGAGACTAGAAAGGTCTAAGGAATTAGGGTCTAGTCATATATAGTTTGCCATAAATTAAATCCTACATAATTAAAATAGTTAGTAAGAAAAGTAAATCCAGAAAAATAGATAACTCTGAAGCCTTAACTACCTTCTCAATATTTTATTTCCAACTTATTTATCTGCCTATCTTTAATATTCTAAATTTACTGTTAATGGTTTTAAACTTCCAAACACTATTTTCTGTTTGTCTAACTAAGCCTATCGAATACTATTGTTGCGTAATCCATCAATCCTCGTGGGATCGACCCTTACTCACGTGAGGTATTACTTGGTATGACCCGGTGCACTTGCCGGTTAGTTTGTGGGTTATAAATTCCGCACCATTTTTCTATTCAATATTCTGGTTCTTCAGTTTTATCTTTCTTTGTTTCATTCAATGGAAAAAGGCATATATGTGAGGATTTAGAAAAAGCCATTGAGAGAAAAGGTAAAGAGAGTTAGCTTGGAGAAAAGCCATAAATTATGTCAATCTCTTTTGTAATCATTTTCTATTTTGTTTCTTGTACTTGAGAGGTATCCCTTGTTATGTTGAGTGAGCACTTAGTGTTGATAGTATAGGAGTGAACCTAGCTAAATCAAGCTTAGTTAGAAGTTTGGTCTGTCTTGGATAGTATTACAAAGAATCCTAGGGAATTGATGAATGTAAATCTTTAAAAAGATAGTGAAAATTCTACCATAGTTATGGTGAAAACTAAATGTAGGCCACATTGCCCAAGGTGGTTGAACTAGGATATATGACTGTGTACTTTTCTCTTCTCTGCTCTGTTTCTGGTTCATTCGTTATGAGACAAAAATAATTTGTCTCCTGCATAATCACTTTCACAGACACAGCAGAATCTGTTTTTGAGACCTTAAAAAGAGGCCATAGATTCAACCCCATTCTCTAGGCCATTGAAAACTTTCAATGACTATGAAGTAAATCCCGTAGTGGTCCCTGAAATTTATGCAATTACTCGATTTGGTCTTCGAGATTTCAATTTCACTATAGTAGTCCCCAAGAGAGAAATCTGGGCACCACAATGGCCCCTGGTGTCCTTTTTGGTGCTGAGTTAGCGTTAGAGTGCTGATGAGGCCATCTTTTGTCATGCTGGGTGGTCCCAATAGCTAGGTGACAGATGACAGGTTATCTTGAGTGATTTTTATGGTTCTTTTCTTATTCATTTTCTTAGGTTTTAATCAAGACTGTGCCCTAAGGAATTAGCTTGGACACCCATGCAGGCACGCCTAGAGGATAGCATTCACGCGTGGCGGACAGCCTCCACGCTCGGCGAATGGCCTCCATGCCGGGCGGACTCCCTCTAAGCCTCCAGTACACCCGGGGGACACACCTCATGCCCGGCGAACCTGGCTTGTTCCTTTCTTCCACCGAGCGTCCCTTCTTGCACCAAATCACACGCCAGGCGTGTGTCCTTCCATATGGAAGTGTGTTTTTGGGCTTTTGCTCAATTTTCTCTAATGCAAGCCCGACTTAAAGAGAATTACAACTCTCAAGATGCGATAATCAAGGCCCACACTTAATTATCCATATAATTAGAAGCCTTAATTACATCTAAAATATCGAAGACTCTAGATGATTTGTTATATCTTTCTAGAGACATAAAGAATTTGGTCATTAGGATTTGATTTGAATTATTATTTTGAATTTGAAATTGATGCTAGTAATTAGTTATCTTATCTTTCTCTCCAAAAGATGAGATTAGGAGAGTTTGAAATTGAATTCTATAATTAGGATATAAATAAGTGAACTTAGTTCACAAAAAAGGGGATTTTGCTCTTCAGCATAGTTTTTTTTCTTGTTTTTCTTTCATTCCATGCGTAACTAATCCTTTGTCAAAGAGTTAAGAGCTCTGTTTATGTTTTCTATGGATTATTAATCTATGTTTATTTTATTTTGAAGTCTTACATTAATCTATTTCATGATTGAGTTATTCGTTCTTCATTTGGATTAATATCATTGGAAGGTATGCTAATCCCTTTTGAATTTTTTATTATAATTAAAAAATTTGATATTTGAATAAAGCTTGAAAACTCTTTCACATGACTCTTTGAATTCGGCTAGGAATAGTGGTCCAATTAGTGTGCGGCACATGCATGATTTTCAATCACTCTAATTTTGAATAAGTGATATATAATTTAGATTAGAACAACTTTTAAAAATTGTGTTTTCTTCTAAGGTTTAACTAGACAGGACTAGCTTGAATATGTGACATATAATTCAACCTAAGGACTAGTTTTAAATCTTATTAGAAATTAAATCAGTTTTGTACTTAAACTCTTTAATTAATTAACTGAAAACTATTTAATTAAAAGAAACTAAAAAACTAAGGAATTGAAAATCAATTACTAAAGATTTGTCATGAAAGATTTTTGCATACTTCAAAATAAGTAAACAAGATTTAGTTTTCTTAAAATCATAAACATCTCCAAAGCTCTTGACTCTCACCATCATTGTCTTCTCTCAATCAACATCCAAGTTTACTGCCTCTTAAGCACTCAAGATTCTAAGCAAGATACAAGTTCTGCCCTCATCAATCCTAGTTATTTTAATCTAATTAGGTATTTAATCTAATAATTGTTTGCTCAATCCTTTAATTTTCGTAGGAACAATATCCACTCACCGTGGTATTATTTGAACAATCTGGTACACTTATTGGTATCTGTGAGTTTTAATTTTTGCTCATCAATGACATGGATACATTCTAATTTGAACCCAATTTGGTCCATCTCCCAGTATATAACCCTAATCCCAAATGTTCAGCATGCTTTCTTTTGTGTTCTTCATCTCATTCTTCTTCTTCATCTCTTTTGTCTTCTTCTTGTTGTTATTAATGTTGAAAAACCATGATGGGACAGAAACTTCCTAGTTCTTTGACACATTTGAGAATGGAAAAGGACCTATGAACGGTCCAAAGTAGCTGGATTCTGTGCGCAGACTAGCGTCTACCGTCCCAGCATGGACGTCATGAAGGCAGAGGTTGGTAGGAAGGACAAATTGGATGCGACAGGAGAAAACGAAAAACATTGGAGAGTGAAAGGCTAAAGTGTACAAAGTGCACAACGTTATCTTCAGTTTTTTGTCATGGAAAGTTGCCAGTGTGGACTCTGACATTGTAGGGAGTGAACTGGTACTACCATTGGAGCTTGATGAAGACGAAGATGATTTTCTAGTTGCAGAGAATCCTGGCTTTGAGTTTCAATGCTAAACAAGAGAAAGCACAACAGCTTCATTCGTGAAGAGAGGGAGTGAGTTCCCTTGAGGATGAAAAGCGTGGACTTACTGTTAATGGCGGCTCCTCCACCAGGAAGGTTGTAACACCCTACCACACAAAGTCTTATGCTTAAGTCATAAAGCTGAGGTGCCAAGGTATTATGACCTCTAAAAAGTAAAATTATATAATATAATATAAGTGAAGAATTATTTTTATCTAGGAGCCTTTGAAGGAAAGTTTAAAACAAAAGTCGTAATGCTCACATGGACGATAAACGTAAACCGGGTAGGATAAGAGTAAAATGGCAAAGATATATTTAACAAAGCTTCCAACTCGGCTCGCGAAGATAAACCGGCCAGAGTATATAAGTATATATATACACATATATGAGAAAATCCCAAAATGACCCAAAGCATAAAAAAAATGACAACCTGTTTCTCCGAGTCAACCTCTAAGAAGGACAAACATAAAATACAAGGTGGAGAATACATATACGTATATAAACATAAGCAAAAATACGCCCCTGAGCCCCCAAGAGTTCTTCGCTTTATCAGAGTCTCCAGAATACAGAGTGGTGCTTCTCAACCTACATCTGAAAACAACAATATTGTATGGGATAAGAACCGAGGTTCTCAGTATGGTTAAGGTGCCCACATATGTAATAAATAAGGTCTCGGAAAAGCCAGAGGCAATCCTAGAAGCAGGGGTAGATATCTAAGGTCCTTAAGGTTCTAACTCAATCCTAACTTAATCTCTCAAATTACAATCCACTCATTGTTTCATTCAACTCTAACCCTTACCATTGACCCAACCAGTCATGGCCTATGGCCCAAATCAAACCAGCTCGGCCTCCGGCCCAAATAAACTCAAACTGGCCTCTGGCCCATTACAAATAAAATCAACATTATCAGCCATCCACCACCAAGGTACTCAAAACAGAAAGACAATCACAAACACAAGCAAATACAAGGCAAACACATTTAAAGAATAGTTACAGCAAGTATCACTGTTATCAGTTAAATAGAATTTATCAGATAGGCAAACCAAAACAATTATGCACACCCAAACAAAGCAAACAAATGCAACATGATGCATGCCTGTCTTACTGGCTGTGAGCTCACGTGTCGGTTAAACTGCCAGAACCCGACACATCCGGTAGCTAACTCGGACATTGGTCTCTAGGTTGCACATCTCTAGGAGGATCATAAACGAAGGAGAGTGCCTTTCCACATCGAAGGAGTGTGCCTTTCCACCTTCTCCTGGAGGATATATGAAGGAGAGTGCCTTTCCACATCGAAGGAGCGTACCTTTCCACCTTGCAACCAGAGAAGAATGTGGGGGAAAAAATACGAAGGAGAGTGCCTTTCCACTTTTCCCACACCTTCATCACGACAAGAGAGGAAACTTTCATCCTCAACTTGCCATCCAAATACATTTTTCAATTTAACGAGCAAGCGGGATCGCACCCAAATCTTGCCCTCTCGACCATTCTGGCCACACACACATCTCGACCGTTCCGGCCACACACACATCTCGACCATTCCGGCCACACACAATCATCCCAAATCTCATAATTTTCATCTCAATTCAGTTACTTTATACCATCCTTCACTTCCAAGTTGCATTACCTTCCTAGCTCAAATCCTCTTATTACTTTCTTCAAAATTCTGATTCAAAACATAACTCATTCGTTTCTAAATAAATCAAACTCCAAAACGTAATTCTTTTCTTAATAACTGCAAAAATCAACTTATAAAATCCTTAAAAATCTAAATCTTTCTAAATAACCATTTTAAACGAAGTCTCTAACTTTATAAATATTTGGGCAACATCTATAAAATTCAGAGTATGCCACTGATGAGCGGATATTTTATACGCTTTTTGGCATTATTTTCATATAGTTTTTAGCATTTTTTGTTTAGTTTTTATTAACTTTTCATAGGTGATGAATGGATTTTTGCTAGTAAAGAATTCACAAATAAATTCCCGTTGCAAGTATAGTTTCTAAACCAACAAGAATCTTTTCATACAAAAATTTGGTTGTCACTAAAACAAACCCAATAAAAATAAACCGAAGTATTTAAACCTCGGGTCGTCTCTCAAGGAATTGCAGGGAGGTGTAGTTATTATTGGTTATGAGAAAGTATCATTTTTGGGTTTTTTGACATAAGAAACAAGAAAAGTAAATTACAAGAAAGTAAAGTAATAGCTAAGAAAGCTCTTGGCAAGGTATGAGAATTAGAAGTCATATCCTAGCAATCCTTATCAATTGTGACATCAATTGTCCATTGCTACCACTTAGTTAACCTCTAACTATGAAGGAAAGTCAAGTGGATGAATCAATTTGATTCCTCAAGTCCTAGTCAACTCCTAAGGAAAAACTAGCTTTAGAGGGATCCAAATCAACTAGCAACTTTCAATTATCAATCAACAAAGGAGTTTGATAACTCAAGAGTCACCAATTACTCAACCAAAGCCAAGAGGAGAGAAATCTAACTTAAAATCCTCCCAAGCATTTTATCAAACACTTGGAAGGTACAACATAAAAACATAGAAAACTAACAGGGAATATAAAATCCAAACAACCAATTACAAGCATCAATACCATAAATTGAATAAAGTAATCATAAATATGAAATACCTCAAATTGCATTAAATATAGAATCAAATCTAACATAAAGAGTTCATAAATTAAATTGGGAGAATAAATAGACCAACAAGAGAAATAGATAAACTAAAGTGCTAGAACTAATAAGAGTAGAAGAGAAACTAATTGAACTAAGATAGAAATCTAAAATTGAAAATAACTAAACCTAAGAATCGTAAAACCTAGAAAGAGGAGAGATCCTCTCTCTCTAGAAAACTACATCTAAAACCTAAAATTATCTGAATGAAAGTTATGTGAATGAATCCCCCACTCTGCAGCTTCTATTCTGTGTTTTCGGGCTTGAAACAGGGTCCAAACTCGGCCCAATAATCGCCTCCAATGTTTTTTCTGCGTTTTCTGCAGGTAGCGTATGTCACGCGCACGCGTCGATGGTCATCTTCGCGTGTCACGCGTACGCATCAGGTACGCGCACGCGTCTCCGTGCAAACTCCAATTCACGCGCACGCATCTCGCTGGTTATCTCCTTTATTTCTTGTGCTCCTTCCATTTTTGCAAGCTTCTTCTCCATCCTCTAAGCCATTCCTGCCCTATAAAGCCTGAAAACACTTAACACACAGATCACGGCGTCGAATGGTATAAAGGGATTAAAAATATACAATTTAAAGGCTTAGGAAGCAAGTTTTCAATTATTGAACAAAACTAGGAAGTAATTGTAAAATCATGCAAATTGTATGAATAAGTGTGCAAGGACTTGATAAAAACCACTCAATTGAGCACAAGATAAACCATAAAATAGTGGTTTATCAATCTCCCCACACTTAAACATTAGCATGTCATCATGCTAAGCTCAAGAGAAGCTATAAAGGAGTGAAGAGGAATGGTAAAACTTATGAAATACAACCTATCTATATGAATGCAACTAAATGCAAAAATACTTCTACCTACTTGGTTAAAAGTAAATAAATTCTCCAAGACAAACATAAATCAAATTCCACTAATTCAAATCACACAATAAGAGACAAGTAAACTTGTAAGAAGATAGCTCATGAAAGCCGGGAACACAGAATCAAGAATTGAACCCTCATTGGAAGTGTATATGCACTCTGATCGCTCAAGTGTCTAGGGTTAATTCACTCTAATCTTCTCTAGTCATGCTTTCTAAAACTTTGTTCTTCATCTAACTAATCAACAAATATTTAAGGTACAAATGCAAACATCATGAGGGATTTTCAAGGTTGTAATAAGGCTAAGGTAAGGGTGAGGATATATGTATGGCCAAGTGAGCTATAATATGAATATTTGACTAACCTAAGCTCTTACCTAACACACACACACATACTCTATGTAATTCTAAAATCATGCCTATCTACCCAAAATTCCCACTTTTTCATCACATACTCATATAGAAATTTTCCTTAATTTCACCACATAAGCATTGATCTATTATTAAACTTAACATTGGGGTAACTTTGTCCCCTATTTATTTATTTATTTATATTGTAATATTTATTTATTTATTTATTTATTTATTTATTTTCTTTTCTTTTCATTTTTTTGAACATGAAAGCAAACATAACATATCAATGCACATGGTATTTTTTTGGTTTCACATGGGTATGCACCCAAATTCCCTAATACTTTTGTCAACACAGCACAATTTCATCAACCCAAGTTCCCATAGTTCCCCACACTTAATTAATACACAATTTCTATCTTAAGCTAACCAAAGATTCACTTGGGATAATTAATTATTTTTCCGCTTAAGGCTAGTAATGTGGTAAAATATAAAACAAATGAGGATTAAAAAGCTCAAAGTGGCAAACAAAGGTAATTGAAATGGTAGGCTATTTGGGATAAGTGAGCTAATAACAAATGATGGCCTCAATCATATATATGCATGGAAATACACTAAACAATGGACATATAGAATGGAACAAATTATAGATTGCAATCATAGAGAAGAAAATACACAAGAATAAAAATCATGGTTAAATAATGTAACCATATAATTAAGCTCAAAATCTCACAGGTTGTGTGTTCTTAGCTATAAATCATGTTCCAAATTACAATCTTCAAACAAGTTTAACAAAAAAGTTTTAATTTAAATTAGTGAAATGCTATAAAAAAAATTTTGAAAAAGAACTTATCACTCCAACCAAGTAGTGGTAGAAGAACATGCACAAAATCAAACAAACATGCAATCAAACATGCAAATGCAACAACTAATTTAACAAAGAAAATTAAACATTGGTGTCAAAATAAGAAATAACTAACCCACGGAAGTCGGTATCGACCTCCCCACACTTAAAGATTGTACCGTGCATGCTAAGATGTGCAAGTGGACGGGCTGTTACAACTGATACTTTTCTCTAAAGATTGTGTAGATGGATTTGTCCGTTGCCCCATTGAGAAGCTTTTCCTTTCCCTTCTCGGTGGTCATCCTGACAGAAGAGAAAAAAGAAGAAAAGTAACCCAAAAATAAAGATAAGAAAACAAATAAAGTATGGGTGGGTTAATGCCAAATAATGAGGGTCTCAATTACATGGTAGCTACAACATGCAAGTGAGAAAACAGTATAGTGGTAAGTATTCCCGCTAGTCACGCGGCTGACCCGGGTTCAATCCCGGCAACAGCACCATTTTGATGAATGGATTTTCGCTAGTAAAGAATTCACAAATAAATTCCCGTTGCAAGTATAGTTTCTAAACCAACAATAATCCTTTCATACAAAAATTTGGTTGTCACTAAAACAAACCCAATAAAAATAAACCGAAGTATTTAAACCTCGGTTCGTCTCTCAAGGAATTGCAGGGAGGTGTAGTTATTATTGGTTATGGGAAAGTATCTTTTTTGGGTTTTTTGACATAAGGAACAAGAAAAGTAAATTGCAAGAAAGTAAACTAATAGTTAAGAAAGCTCTTGGCAAGGTATGAGAATTAGAAGTCCTATCCTAGCTATCCTTATCAATTGTAACATCAATTGCCCATTGCTACCACTAAGTTAACCTCTAACGATGAAGAAAAGTTAAGTGGATGAATCAATTTGATTCCTCAAGTCCTAGTCAACTCCTAAGGAAAGACTAGCTTTAGAGGGATCCAAATCAACTAGCAACTTTCAATTATCAATCAACAAAGGAGTTTGATAACTCAAGAGTCACCAATTACTCAACCAAAGCCAAGAGGAGAGAAATTTAACTTAAAACCCTCCCAAGCATTTTATCAAACACTTGGAAGGCACAACATAAAAACATAGAAAACCAACAGGGAATATAAAATTTAAACAACCAATTGCAAGCATCAATAGCATAAATTGAATAAAGCAATCATAAATATGAAATACCTCAAATTGCATTAAATAGAGAATCAAATCTAACATGAAGAGTTCATAAATTAAATTGGGAAAATAAATAAACCAACAAGAGAAATAGATAAATTAAAGTGCTAAAACTAATAAGAGTAGAAGAGAAACTAATTGAACTAAGATAGAAATCTGAAATTGAAAATAACTAAACCTAAGAATCCTAAAACCTAGAGAGAGGATAGAGCCTCTCTCTCTCTCTAGAAAACTACATCTAAAACCTAAAATTATCTGAGTGAAAGTTGTGTGAATGAATCCCCCACTCTGCAGCTTCTATTCTGTGTTTTCGGCCTTGAAAGTAGGTCCAAACTCGGCCCAATAATCGCCCCCAGCATTTTCTGTGTTTTCTGCAGGTAGCGCATGTCATGCGTACGCGTCAGGTACGCGCACGCGTTGCCGTGCAAACTCCAATTCATGCGCACGCGTGAGCCATGCGTGCGCGTCGCTTTTCGCTGGTTATCTCCTTTATTTCTTGTGCTCCTTCCATTTTCGCAAGCTTCCTCTCCATCCTCTAAGCCATTCCTGCCCTATAAAGCCTGAAAACACTTAACACACAGATCACGGCATCGAATGGTATCAAGGGGATTAAAAATATACAATTTAAAGGCTTAGGAAGCAAGTTTTCAATTATAGAACAAAAATAGGAAGGAATTGTAAAATCATGCAAATTGTATGAATAAGTGTACAAGGACTTGATAAAAATCACTCAATTGAGTACAAGATAAACCATAAATAGTGGTTTATCAATAGGTTTTGGTGTTAAATTCACATTTTTGGATTCTACTTTGAGTTTGTGTGTTTTTATACAATTTCAGAAAATTTCTGGTTGAAATTGAGGAGCTGGAGCAAAAGTTAGCAAAAGTCTGATTCAGAGACAGAGAAAGCACTGTAGATGCCGTCCGGATCTTACCTCCTTGCACTCGGAAGAACTTTTCTGGAGCTACAGAAGTCCAAATGGAGCGTTCTCAATGGCTATGGGAAGCTGAATTCCAGAGCTTTCCAGCAATGGATAATAGTCCATACTTTGATTCATAATAGAAGGCCCAAAACGGGCGTCCAATGCCAGCCTCCTGCCCCATTCCAGGCATCCAGCGCCTAAAGGAGGAGACCAGTGTCAAAACGCTCAAAGAGGACCCCCTAGCCAACGTTTAACGCCCTAGAGGCCTCCTAGCACGTGGATCTCATCAAAGCTCAGCCCAAACACTCACCAAGTGGGCCCCAGAAGTGGATTTTAGCACTAAAAGACTGTTTTATCCTTTCTTATGTAATCCTTAGTTATTAGTTTAGTATTTAAAGAACTTGTACACCTCTCATTAAGGGGGATGCACACCATATTTCATTTATCATTGTGTTTTCTATCAGTATGAGTTTCTAAACCTCCTAGATTAAGGGGAGGAGCCCTGCTGAGTCTTATGAATTAATAAAAGTACTACTATTTCTCTTTAATCTGTGTTTGATTCAATTCTAAGATGTATATTCGTTCTTCAACATAATGAATGGGATGATCTGTGACAATCAGCTCCATTCTTCATACTAAGACCGAGTGCCTGACAACCACCCGTGTCTTCTTGGGTTCGTGTGAATACATGACTGGAAAGCATCGAACTGCCAGCTTGATTATACATCTCTTAGACGGCTAATCCATGACCTCGTTGGTGACTTCTCGAGACACTAGTTCAGCTGAGGTATAGGAAGATTAGGGTCTCTATGGTAGAGACTAGAACCAAGGCGCAGCATCCTCTGATCTGGAAGATTCGACCTTGTCTGTGGCGTTTTGAGTAGGATCACCAAGGAGAATGAACTGCAAGAGCTTCACCCCCGTTCATATTGAATGACCGCTGACCCGGCATTTGATCTGAAGTAGAGGAGATTAATGACCGCGGCCATATGGCGTTGATCATATACAGCCTACCATAGAAGAAATCATTCACAATTGAAGAAGACAGTAATACCAGAGTTAATCCAGAGGGACAAAGCATCTCCAAGCCTTAACCATCTTCTTATCCCTGATTATAATTCAATACACAAAGTATTTTATACACTATTCCTTTTATGCTTTTAACCAAATTCAAACCAAAAGCTTCATGATTCGCCTGACTAAGACCTGCAAGATAACCATATCTTGCTTCAAACCATAATCCTCGTGGGATCGACCCTGACTCGCTCAAGTATTAGTTGGATGATCCAGTGCACTTGCTGCTTCAGCTATACAAAGCGTGGGGATTCGTGCACCATCCACCCTTACAAGTGATGGGTGGAAAAATGTCGGTTAAGAATTTCTTATAAAAATAGCGTTGCTAGTACAGTTCTTAACCGATGAAGATTCCACTATCAATTTAAAAGTGTGTCACAATTAAGAATAATAACCGAGAGTAGAATCCCGGGTCGTTTCTGGTGCACGAAATTGTGATGTCAGGCAACGGTGCCAGAAACTCTGTACGCGCACGTCTTAATAAATCGTTTTTCATTCACAACTTCGATACAACTAACCAGCAAGTGCACTGGGTCGTCCAAGTAATAAACCTTACGTGAGTAAGGGTCGATCCCACGGAGATTGTTGGTATGAAGCAAGCTATGGTCACCTTGTAAATCTCAGTCAGGCGGATATAAAATAGTTATGGAGTTTTCGAACATAAATAATAAATAGATAGAAAATAAGGATAGAAACACTTATGTATATCATTGGTGAGAGTATCAGATAAGTGTAAGAGATGCTTTCGTTCCTCTGAACCTCTGCTTTCCTGCTGTCTTCATCCAATCAGTCTTACTCCTTTCCATGGCTGGCTTTTTGTAAGGACATCACCATTGTCAATGGCTACTTTTAATCCTCTCTGGAAAATGGTCCGATGCGCTGTCACTACATGGCTAATCGTCTGGAGGCATCACCCTTGCCAATGGCTGCATCCTATCCTCTTGTGAAAATGGTCTAAATGCTTTGTCACAGCACGGCTAATCATCTGAGGTTCTCGATCATACTGGAATAGGATTCACCCTCCTTTTGCGTCTATCACTACGCCCAGCACTCGCGAGTTTGAAGTTCGTCACAGTCATTCAATCCCAGAGTCCCACTCGGAATACCACAGACAAGGTTTAGACTTTCCAGACTCTCATGAATGCCGCCATCAATCTAGCTTATACCACGAAGATTCTGATTAAGAGATCCAAGAGATACTCATTCAATCTAAGGTAGAACGGAAGTCGTTGTCAGGCACGCGTTCAATGAAGTAAGTAATTGATGCATAAATCCACTTTCGAGGCCCACTAGGTGTGTGCTTGGACTGAGCTTGAATGTTACACGTGCAGAGGCTCTTTCTGGAGTTGAACGCCAGGTTGTAACGTATTTCTGGCATTCAACTCTGGTTTGTGACGTGTTTCTGGCGTTTAACTCCAGACAGCAGCGTAGAACTGGCGTTCAACACCCTTTTACGTCATCTAAACTCGGTCAAAGTATAGACTATTATATATTGCTGGAAAGCCCTAGATGTCTACTTTCCAACGCAAATGAAAGCGCGCCATTTTGAGCTCTGTAGCTCCAGAAAATCCACTTTGAGTGCAGGGAGGTCAGAATCCAACAGCATCAGCAGTCCTTCTTCAACCTCTGAATCTGATTTTTGCTCAAGTCCCTCAATTTCAACCAGAAAATACCTGAAATCACAGAAAAACACACAAACTCATAGTAAAGTCCAGAAATGTGAATTTAACATAAAAACTAATAAAAACATCCCTAAAAGTAACTAGATTCTACTAAAAACATACTAAAAACAATGCTAAAAAGCGTATAAATTATCCGCTCATCACAACACCAAACTTAAATTGTTGCTTGTCCCCAAGCAACTGAGAATCAAATAGGATAAAAAGAAGAGAATATACTATAAATTCCAAACTATCAATGAAACATAGCTCCAGTTAAATGAGCGGGACTTGTAGCTTTTTGCCTCTTGAATAGTTTTGGCATCTCACTTTATCCATTGAGGTTCAGAATGATTGGCATCTATAGGAACTCAGAGTTCAGATAGTGTTATTGATTCTCCTAGTTCAGTATGATGATTCTTGAACACAACTATTTTATGAGTCTTGGTCGTGGCCCTAAGCACTTTGTTTTCCAGTATTACCACCGGATACGTAAATGCCACAGACACATAATTGGGTGAACCTTTTCAGATTGTGACTCAGCTTTGCTAAAGTCCCCAATTAGAGGTGTCCAGGGTTCTTAAGCACACTCTATTTTTGCTTTGTACCTTGACTTTAACCGCTCAGTCTCAAGCTTTTACTTGATACCTTCACGCCACAAGCACATGGTTAGGGACAACTTGGTTTAGCCGCTTAAGCCAGGATTTTATTCCTTTAGGCCCTCCTATCCACTGATGCTCAAAGCCTTGGGATCCTTTTTATTTACCCTTGCCTTTTGGTTTATTGGCTTTTTTCTCTTGCCTCTTGGTTTTAAGAGCTTTTGGCCTTTTCTGCTTGCTTTTTCTTTTTCTTTCTATTTTTTTTGCCTTTTTTTTTTCTGCAAGCTTTGTTCTTTGCTGCTTTTTCTTGCTTCAAGAATCATTTTTATGATTTTTTAGATTATCAAATAACATGTCTCCTTGTCATCATTCTTTCAAGAGCCAACATATTTAACATTCTTAAACTTCTTAAACAAAAGACATATGCACTGTTCAAGCATTCATT
>NC_029787.2:85561257-85583952 GCF_000816755.2 Arachis ipaensis
TCTTGAGCTTGAAAGGGACCTCGGGGATCACCTTCTTCTTGGCCACAACATCATAGAAGTGGTCTTGATGAGCTTTGGAGATGAATCTTTCCATCTCCCATGACTCAGAGGTGGAAGCTTTTGTCTTCCCTTTCCCTTTTCTAGAGGATTCTCCGGTCTTGGGTGCCATCAATGGTAATGGAAAAACAAAAAGCTTATGATTTTACCACACCAAACTTAGAATATTGCTCGCCCTCGAGCAAGAGAAGAAAGAATAGATGAAGAAGAAGAAGAAAATATGGAGGAGAGGGAAGAGTGGTGTATTCGGCCAAGAAGAGAAGAGAGGGTTGTGTTGTGTGAAAATGAGGAAGAATGGAGGGCTATATATAGGGAAGGGAGGGGAGTAAGGTTCGGCCATATAGGGTGGGTTTGGATGGGAAATTGATTTTGAATTTTGAAGGTAGGTGGAGTTTATGAGGTAGGTTTATGGGGAAGAGTGGATGGATGTGAGTGGTGAAGCAGTGATAGGGAAGAGAGATTGAGGTGATTGGTGAAGAGTTTTGGGGAAGAGTGTTTATGGGATTATGTGAAAGAGGGGTGAGAAGAAGTGAGTGGAGGTAGGTGGGGATCCTGTGGGGTCCACAGATCCTGAGGTGATCCTGCGGGGTCCACAGATCCTAAGGTGTTCAAGGATTTACAACCTTGCACCAAATTAGGCATGCAAAATGCCCTTACACACAACTCTGGGCGTTCAGCACTAGATTGGTGCTTGTTTTGGGCGTTGAACGCCCATTTGTTGCCCATTTCTGGCGTTGAACGCCAGAACCATGCTTGTTCTGGGCGTTCAGCGCCAGCTCTTCTCCAGGGTGCAATTCTGGCGTTCAAACGCCCAGATGCTGCCCATTTTGGGCGTTCAGTGCCAGAACCATGCTCTGTTCTGGCATTGAACGCCAGCCAGATGCTTTTTACTGGCGTTTAAATGCCAGTAAGGTCTTCCTCCAGGGTGTGATTTTTCTTCTGCTGTTTTTGATTTTGTGACTCCACATGATCATGAACCTAATAAAACATGAAAGAACAAGAAAAATAAAATCAGATAAATAAAAATTGGGTTGCCTCCCAACAAGCGCTTCTTTAATGTCAATAGCTTGACAGTGGGCTCTCACGGAACCTCACAGATGTTCAGAGCATTGTTGAGTGATGAGCGGATAATTTATACGCCTTTTGGCATTGTTTTTACTTAGTTTTTAGTATGATTTAGTTGGTTTTTAGTATATTTTTATTAGTTTTTAACTAAAAATCACATTTTTGGACTTTACTATGAGTTTGTGTGTTTCTGTGATTTCAGGTATTTTCTGGCTGAAATTGAGGGAGCTGAGCAAAAATCTGATTCAGGCTGAAAAAGGACTGCTGATGCTGTTGGATTCTGACCTCCCTGCACCCAAACTGGATTTTCTGGAGCTACAGAACTCCAAATGGCACGCTCTTAATTGAGTTGGAAAGTAGACATCCAGGGCTTTCCAGCAATATATAATAGTCTATACTTTGCTCAAGGATAGACGACATAAACTGGCGTTCAACACCAGTTCCATGTTACAGTCTGGCGTCCAGCGCCAGAAACAAGTTACAAGTTGGAGTTCAACGCCAGAAACAGGTTACAACCTGGCGTTGAACGCCCAAAACAGCTCAGGCACGTGAGAAGCTTAAGTCTCAGCCCCAGCACACACCAAGTGGGCCCCAGAAGTGGATTTCTGCGCTATCTATCATAGTTTACTCATTTTCTGTAAACCTAAGTTACTAGTTTAGTATTTAAACAACTTTTAGAGATTTATTTTGGATCTCATGACATTTTTAGATCTGAACTTTGTACTCTTTGACGGTTCTACATCAGATTGAATGAGTATCTCTTAGATTTCTTAATCAGAATCTTCGTGGTATAAGCTAGAATTGATGGCGGCATTCATGAGAATCCGGAAAGTCTAAACCTTGTCTGTGGTATTCCGAGTAGGATTCAAGGATTGAATGGCTGTGACGAGCTTCAAACTCGCGATTGTTGGGCGTAGTGACAGACGTAAAAGAATCAAGGGATTCTATTCCGACATGATCGAGAACCAACAGATGATTAGCCGTGCTGTGACAGAGCATTTGGACCATTTTCACTCAGAGGACGGGAAGTAGCCATTGACAACGGTGACACCTTACATACAGCTTGCCATGGAAGGAGCCTTGCGTGTGTGAAGAAGAAGACAGGGAGAAAGCAGAGATTCAGAAGACAAAGCATCTCCAAAACTCCAACATATTCTCCATTACTGCATACCAAGTATTTATTTTATGTTCCCTTGTTCATTTGCAAGTCAACTGATAATTATAATTGGCCTCCTAACTGAGATTTACAAGATAACCAGAGATTGCTTCAAACCAACAATCTCCGTGGGATTCGACCCTTACTCACGTAAGGTATTACTTGGACGACCCAGTGCACTTACTGGTTAGTGGTACGTTGAGGCTTTTGTTGATCCTTCCATGAGAGATTTGGGTGATTTCTCCATGAGGGGTTATAGGTATTTCCATATGGTTCACCCATGTAATTCACCTCTGCTATTGCAGGGTTTTCAGGATCATAAGCTTCTTCTTCAGAAGGCGCCTCTTGAGTACTGTTGGATGTAGCTTGCATTCCATTCAGACTCTGAGAAATCATATTGACTTGTTGAGTCAATATTTTGTTCTGAGCCAATATGGCATTCAGAGTATCAATTTCAAGAACTCCCTTCTTCATAGGCGTCCCATTACTCACAGGATTCCTCTCAGAAGTGTACATGAACTGGTTATTAGCAACCATTTCAATGAGTTCTTGAGCTTCTGCAAGCGTTTTCTTTAGGTGAATGGATCCACCTACAGAAGTATCCAATGACATTTTAGCTAATTCAGACAGACCATTATAGAATATATCCAGGATGGTCCATTCTGAAAGCATGTCAGAAGGACACTTTTTGGTCAGTTCCTTGTATCTCTCCCAAGCTTCATAGAGGGACTCACCTTCTTTCTGCCTGAAGGTTTGAATATCCACTCTAAGCTTACTCAACTTTTGAGGAGGAAAAAACTTGGCTAAGAAAGCCTTGACCAGCTTATCCCAAGAGTTCAGGCTATCTTTGGGTTGAGAGTCGAACCACACTCTAGCTCTGTCTCTTACAGCAAAGGGGAAAAGCATGAGCCTGTAGACTTCAGGATCTACTCCATTAGTCTTAACAGTATCACAGATATGCAAGAATTCAGTTAAGAACTGAAAGGGATCTTCAGATGGAAGTCCATGAAACTTGCAGTTTTGCTGCATCAGAGAAACTAGCTGAGGTTTCAACTCAAAATTGTTTGCTCCAATGGTAGGGATGGAGATGCTTCTTCCATGTAAATTGGAATTAGGTGCAGTAAAGTCACCAAGCATCCTCCTTGCATTATTATTATTTTCGGCTGCCATCTCCTCTTCCTGTTCAAAAATTTCTGAAAGGTGCTTGCTGGATTGTTGTAATTTAGCTTCTCTTAGTTTCCTCTTCAGAGTCCTTTCAGGTTCTGGATCTGCTTCAACAAGAATTTTCTTGTCCTTGTGATAAACCACTATTTTATGATTTATCTTGTGCTCAATTGAGTGGTTTTTATCTACTCTTCACCCACTTATTCATACTATTTGCATGGTTTTATATTTCCTTCCTGATTTTGTGCTATGATTGAAAACATGCTTTTTTGATCTTATATTTGCTTATTATTAATCCTCTTTTATTACCATTAGATGCCTTGATATGTGTGTTAAGTGTTTCCAGATATTATAAGGCAGGAATGGCTTGGAGGATGGGAAGAAAGCATGCAAAAGTGGAAGGAATGCAAGAAGTTGGAGAAATCGCTAACCTGTCCAGCCTGACCTCTCTGCACTCAAACGGCTATAACTTTAGCTACAGAGGTCCAAACGACGCGGTTTCAGTTGCGTTGGAAAGCTAACGTCCGGGGCTTCGATTTGATAAATAATATGGTATAGTTCCCCTGACGCTAGGCGACGCGACCGCGTGATCCATGCGGCCGCGTCGCAAGTGACGGAAATCAGCGCAAATGAATTCGCAACCAGCGAATTCTGGGCTAGTTTTGACCCAGTTTGCGGCCCAGAAAACATAGATTAGAGGCTATAAAGTATGGGACTGCACCCATTCATAATGAGGCTTACACAATTCACAATTTTAGGAGTAGATGTAGTTTTTAGAGAGAGAGGTTCTCTCCTCTCTCTTAGGATTAGGATTTAGGACTTCTCTTAGTTTTAGGAGTGACTCTCAATCCCAGGTTCTTTATTTTATTTATTTTTCCATGCATGTCTATGTCAGATTTAAGTTCTTTTGTTAATGCAATTTGAGGTATTTCAGTTTAATATTGCTTTCTTTTATTTACATGATTACTGCTTCCCACCTGAAGACATTTTTATTCCAGCAAATTTACTTTTCCTCCTTTTGGTTTTGGTTAAGAAATCAGTAACTCAAGAGTTATCCAACTTAATAGCATAATTTTTAATTGTTATCTTTGCTAATTGAACTGAGTTTCAATAATCTCAATCTTTTCTTAGGAATTAACTAGGATTTGAAGATCAAACTAATTAGTCACTTGACCTTCCTCTGCTTTAAGTAAGAGTTAACTAAGTGAAATTAAGATTCAATTTTTATTATCATTGATAAGGATAACTTGGTCTGGACTTCCAATTTCTTATACCTTACCAAGAGATTTTATTATTATTATTTTATTTTACTTGTCATATAACATATTCCCACCTTACTTCCAAAACCCCCAATTTACAATCTTCATAACCAATAATAAGAACATACTTCCCTGCAATTCCTTGAGAAGACGACCCGAGGTTTGAATACTCGGTTATCAATTTCAAAGGGGTTTGTTACTTGTGACAACCAAAACGTTAGTAAGAAAGGTTGATTGCTTGGTTTAGTAACTATACTTACAACGAGAGTTTCTATAACCTCTAAACCATCAATCTTCAGTTCTTCACCTTGCTTTTGCTCATATGAAAAAGAGGAACAGAAAAATAATAATAATAGGGTCCTTTTTACCACAGTATAGAGGTCCCTGTGTGAGTAGAAGAAAAGAAGAAGAAAAAATTCGAACACAGATGGAAGAGGGGGTTTGAATTTGGGTGAGATAAAGTGTTAGTAGATGAATAAATAAATATAAGGAGATGAGAGAGAAAGATGATTTTCGAAAATAATTTTTGAAAAAGAGGAGTAATTTTCGAAAATTAAGATAAAAAATTAGAATAATTAGTTAATTAAAAAAAATTTTGAAAAAGAGGGAAGATATTTTCGAAAATTAGAGAGAGAGAGAGTTAGTTAGGTAGTTTTGAAAAAGATAAGAAACAAACAAAAAGTTAGTTAGTTAGTTAAAACAAATTTGAAAATCAATTGTGAAAAGATAAGAAGTTAGAGAAGATATTTTAAAATCAAATTTTTGAAAAAGATAAGATAAGGAGATATTTTTGAAAAGATATGATTGATATTAGTTTTGAAAAAGATTTGATTTTTTAAAATCACAATTAATGACTTAATTCACAAGAAATCACAAAGTATGATTCTAGAACTTAAAGTTTGAATCTTTCTTAACAAGTAAGTAACAAACTTGAAATTTTTTGAATCAAAACATTAATTGATGATGTTATTTTCGAAAATTAGGAGATAAAGATAAGAAAAAGATTTTTGAAAAATATTTTTAAAATTTTCGAAAATAACTAAGAAAAATGAAAAAGATTTGATTTTTGAAAAAGATTTTGAAAAAGATAAGATTTATTTTATATTTTTTTCGAAAATTATTTAGAAAAAGAAAAATAAGGATTCCAAAATTTTTAATATGAATTCCAGGAATCTTGTGCTCTTTAGTCTAAAGCTCCAATCTGAGGGTTAGGCATGGCTTAATAGCCAGCCAAGCTTTAGTATGTAACTCAGACATGACACAGCTGACATACCAATCAACCTGCCTCTATGCTGATGGTTGGAAGCCCCTATCCAAAAGAATTAGACATGGCTTTACAGCCAGCCAGGCTTCAACATGCTTCATGAAACTCTAGAATTCATTCTTAAAAATTCTGAAGAAAAATATATTTTTGAAAAGATTCATTTTATTTTTTTTTTTTGAAAACAGATGAGAAATTTTTGAAAGATTTTTGAAAAATTTTTGAAAAGAAAACAAAAAGAAAATTACCTAATCTGAGCAACAAGATGAACCGTCAGTTGTTCAAACTCGAACAATCCCCGGCAACGGCGCCAAAAACTTGGTGCACGAAATTGTGATCTCAGGCAACGGCGCCAGAAACTCTGTACGCACGTCTTAATAAATCGTTTTTCATTCACAACTTCGATACAACTAACCAGCAAGTGCACTGGGTCGTCCAAGTAATAAACCTTACGTGAGTAAGGGTCGATCCCACGGAGATTGTTGGTATGAAGCAAGCTACGGTCACCTTGTGAATCTCAGTCAGGCGGATATAAAATAGTTATGGAGTTTTCGAACATAAATAATAAATAGATAGAAAATAAGGATAGAAACACTTATGTATATCATTGGTGAGAGTTTCAGATAAGTGTAAGAGATGCTTTCGTTCCTCTGAACCTCTGCTTTCCTGCTGTCTTCATCCAATCAGTCTTACTCCTTTCCATGGCTGGCTTTATGTAAGAACATCACCGTTGTCAATGGCTACTTTTAATCCTCTCTGGAAAATGGTCTGATGCGCTGTCACTGCATGGCTAATCGTCTAGAGGCATCACCCTTGCCAATGGCTGCATCCTATCCTCTTGTGAAAATGGTCCAAATGCTCTGTCACAGCACGGCTAATCATCTGAGGTTCTCGATCATACTGGAATAGGATTCACCCTCCTTTTGCGTCTGTCACTATGCCCAGCACTCGCGAGTTTGAAGTTCGTCACAGTCATTCAATCCCAGAGTCCTACTCGGAATACCACAAACAAGGTTTAGACTTTCCAGACTCTCATGAATGCTACCATCAATCTAGCTTATACCACGAAGATTCTGATTAAGAGATCCAAGAGATACTCATTCAATCTAAGGTAGAACGGAAGTGGTTGTCAGGCACGCGTTCATAGGGAATGATGATGATTGTCATGTTCATCACATTCAGGTTGAAGTGCGAATGAATATCTTAGAAGCTGAATTGAATAGAAAAACAGTAGTACTTTGCATTAATCTTTGAGGAACAGTAGAGCTCCACACCTTAATCTATGGAGTGCAGAAACTCTACCGTATGAAAATACATAAGTGATAATGGTCCAGACATGGCCGAATGGCCAGCCCCCATGAAAGTCTAAGATAGCATAAAACTGATCAAAGATGTCTAATACAATAGTAAAAAGTCCTATTTATACTAAACTAGTTACTAGGGTTTACAGAAGTAAGTAATTGATGCATAAATCCACCTCCGGGGCCCACTTGGTGTGTGCTTGGGCTGAGCTTGAATGTTACATGTGCAGAGGCTCTTTCTGGAGTTGAACGCCAGGTTGTAACGTATTTCTGGCGTTCAACTCTGGTTTGTGACGTGTTTCTGGCGTTTAACTCCAGACAGCAGCGTAGAACTGGCATTCAACGCCCTTTTACGTCGTCTAAACTCGGTCAAATTATGAACTATTATATATTGCTGAAAAGCTCTGGATGTCTACTTTCCAACGCAATTAGAAGCGCGCTATTTTGAGTTCTGTAGCTCCAGAAAATCCACTTTGAGTGCAGGGAGGTCAGAATCCAACAGCATCAGCAGTCCTTCTTCAACCTCTGAATCTGATTTTTGCTCAAGTCCCTCAATTTCAACCAAAAAATACCTGAAATCACAGAAAAATACACAAACTTATAGTAAAGTCCAGAAATGTGAATTTAACATAAAAACTAATAAAAACATCCCTAAAAGTAACTAGATTCTACTAAAAACATACTAAAAACAATGCCAAAAAGCGTATAAATTATCCGCTCATCAGTTTCCCAAAGAGTTGACACAAGGTGCAATTTATTGGTTAGAATTTTTCTAAGTAATTTTTGTAGTGGAGAATGAAAAAATAAATGGCTTGAAATTAAAGCAATGAGCAGTAACAAGAGATGTTATGTATTTGAAATAAAAGACCTTGGTTAGGAGAGATAATTGGAATTTCTATCCTTGTTGTCTTCCCCAAGTATAATAGCAAAGGTTTATTGCTTCCACTTAGTTATCCTTTTGCAGTTGCAGGAAAGTCAAGTGGGTACCACTACTCTAGCTCACAAGTCCTAGTCACTTCAGGGGGAAGGACTAGAGTTGGTGAGAATCGAGTTAGCCAGCAATTTCCAATTACAGATTACACTTGAGTATCACAACTCAAGGGTTTCTAATTAATCAAATCCTAAGCCAAGTTGGGAGCTCTACTCCATTAACATGAATGCCATTTTCATAAACACATAATAGGAGTAAATAAAGGACATGGTAATTTTGAGAAATTAATTAAATTAAAACTGGCACGAACAATAATTAATATGAATCAAACAAGCTATAAAAATAAATATAAAAATACTTCACTGCATTAATAACATTCAAAAATAACAATATCTAAACATGAACATCAAAGAAATTAAATGGAAAAGAGTAGTTGAGTTATCGGAAAAGTAAACTATAGAGATGATGACTTCAATAGAAGGTAGTAGCAGCTCTCTCAAGATCTAATCCAAAACGAAACTAAGAAATCAAAACCCTAGAGAAAAATAGTTGTTTCTCTCCCTAGAATTCAAAACTAAAACTAAAACTAAAGTGAAAGTGAAGTGTCCTCAGTCTCAGCTTGCCCCCTGCATCTAGTCTGTATTTTGGGCTTGAAACTGGGTCCAAATCAGCCTAGAAATCGCCCCCAGCGAGTTCTATTAAGTGCAGCACGTGACGCTCTGTCACGCGTACGCGTCGGCCACACGTACGCGTGACTGAACTCCTGCGCTGATCATGCGTACACATCACTGTACGATGCTCCAAATCACGTGCACGTGTCAGCCATGCGTGCGCGTCACTCCTCGCTTCTCAGCTCCTTAGTTTCTTGTGTTCCTTCCACTTTAACATGCTTCCTCTTCATCCTTTAAACCATTCATGCCCTGTAAACCTGAAAATACTTAACAAACACATCATGGCATCGAATGGTACAAAGGAGAATTAAAAATTAATAATTTTAAGGCCTAGGAAACATGTTTTCATTCATAGCACAAAATTAGAAAGGAAATGAAAAACATACAATTTACATGAATAAGTGTAAGAGAAGTTGACAAAACCCACTCAATTTAGTCCAAAATATATCTTAAAATAGTGGTGTATCAATGGGTCCCATCAAAACTACATTTTCCAACCCGTTCCTAACTAGCTTCAAATATCAAAACCTTTCCAAAATTAAACCGAATTCCAGTTTTAAATGTTTTCTAAAATCAAACATTTCCAAAATTAAACTAAATTTCAAGATTAAACCTCTTCCAATAATTCAAGAAAAATCAATCAAATAAATAATCACAGCCATAACCTACACTAAAACACACTATTTTACAACCACACAGCCCACATTCTTCATATCCAATCAAATCTCAATATGATTAGTTTTATTCTACAACACTTTACAATCATACTTATTACAATTATCATAATTCAACGTTATTACATATCACTATCAACATCATCATCAAGGAACTAGTCTCACTAAACTAACCACATTCATATCACAATTATTCAATCTATCATACCTCATCAATTCATATCACATTCATACTAACATTCAAGCTTCAAAATTCATAATTCAACTTATTCTAGGTCGTCTAGCCTAAGTTTTCATAAAACATTATATATTAAATACGAGAAACTAAAATTATACCTTGACTAATTTCTCGTAAAATCCGAAACGTCACAATTTGTCACCATTTCACGACACCCAAGGTTCCAAAGTCTCACCAAACGGGTCTCCGGCTCCCCAGAGTCCAATACCAAGTCTCGAAAACCACCAATTTGTTTTCAAAGTACCAAATCCAAACTAATTTCACAAAATAACGCAAAAATTACTATAGGGTTCACTAATTAGATAACTTGAAAAGAATTAAACGCTCCTCACCTTATCAACACAAAATTAGGACATGAATCGACAAGTCCACGAAGCTAATTTGATTCCAAATTAACTATTGGGCTTTGTAGAGCTCGACGCTGCGGTCGCATAGCCACAAAGGGGGCGGCAATCGGAGCTCCGGATCAAAAATTGTGGTCAACTGAAACTTGGAGCAAGGGTTTGCAACGTTCCCCCTTTTCTCCCTTGTTTCAGCATGCTTTCCTTGTTCTAATAGGAAAAATAAGGCTGAAAGTTATATGTGGGTTGGGCCTTGGGCCCAATAGGGGCCCGGTTTGGCCTTTTGGCCCAATATTGGGTCAAATTCTTTGAAATTAGTGTCGAAATTCTTATTTTAATTTTCTCTATCATATTAAACCATAAAAATTATATTTTTAATTATCTTAATTAATAATTAATTTATTAGCTAATTATTTACTAATTTCTCGGATTTTACAAAGGTCATCGTGGAGTTTGAGCACAGTGGCATCACCTTAGACCAGGGAGAAAGAAACGGTGAGAAGTCTACAGTCTTCATTGTGGCAACGGATCCATTGACTTCATGTTGCGATATTAAGTGAAGCAATCATGGCGAAATTGGTTAGGGTTAAGGAGGGAAGAGAGGTTGTCCATGTAGAAGGTCTCATGGTTAAATCCTTTGGGGGGGACCAAAATGGGTCTAAACTGGAATGTGTAACACCCTAATTAGCCTAAGCCTTACCTTGTGTCGTAAAGCAAAGGTTAATCAGAGATTACGATAGTTCTAAGCTCATACATAATATATATATATATATATAGAGAGAGAGAGAGAAAGAAGAATGGTATAATCTAGAAGCCCGATGAAAGATATAGCTCAAAAACAGGATTTGAAAAGTGCAAAACGTACTATCTTAAGGTATAAGAAATAGAAGTGATATAAGCAAGGTAATAGTATAATAGTATAATATCATAAGGAACTAGCCTCCACTCGCGGAGTTTAAGCCGGCTAGCCGTATACAGACCATATAGAAACCTGACAGTTTAAAAATAGCTTATACAAGTTTTGTGCTCTCAAATACATGCCTCTAGGCAAAACAAAATACAAAAGAGAGATGTATAAACAGATAAACCAAAAAGACTCCAAAAGAATCCAAGATCCTCCGCTCCTATCACCATCCAAAATAACTCACCGAGGTGGGTTGCGACCTGCATCTGAAAAACACAACAAAGATATGGTATGAGAACTGGAGATTCTCAGTATGGTAACAGTGCCCAGTGATGTAGGATATAAGACCCCAGGACGCCAAAGGCAATTCTAAGCTCCATATCCATCACAAGATTCAAGCTTAAAGCATTCTAAAAACAAATAAGCATCATATAAACCTTATCATAATTAAACAGGGTACTCTATCTTAAGGGAAAACTATTCTAATCAAACACCACTGTCCCACAGCCTTCACCAACCTATCCTCCATGCGATCCTATCGCCACCGCCTTCCGAACCTCCCCAATCCCAGTAGAAAACACAAGTAATATACAATGCAAGTAACTCACAAGTATAAGCATATAAAGCAATTAATTCAGATAGCAATTAGGCATGTTATTCAATCAGGCAAACCATTACAAGTAAACAAAGCATACAAACAGGTAGAAAATGCATAAGATGAATGCCTGCCCTACTAGCTGTGATATCATGATGAGTGGATAATTTATACGCTTTTTGGCATTATTTTTACATAGTTTTCAGTATGATTTAGTTAGTTTTAGTATATTTTTATTAGTTTTTAATTAAAAATCACATTTTTGGACTTTACTATGAGTTTGTGTATTTTTCTGTGATTTCAGGTATTTTCTGGCTGAAATTGAGGGACCTGAGCAAAAATCAGATTCAGAGGTTGAAGAAGGATTGCAGATGCTGTTGGATTCTGACCTGCCTGCACTCAAAGTGGATTTTCTGGAGCTACAAAACTCCAAATGGCGTGCTTCTAATTGCGTTGGAAAGTAGACATCCAGGTCTTTCCAGCAATATATAATAGTTCATACTTTGCCCGAGTTTATACGACGCAAACTGGTGTTGAACGCCAGTTCTATGTTGTAGTCTGGCGTTCAGCGCCAGAAACAAGTTGCAAAGTGGAGTTCAACGCCAGAAACACATCACAAACTGGCGTTCAACTCGAAGAATGACCTCTCCACGTGTAAACTTCAAACTCAGCCCAAGCACACACCAAGTGGGCCCCGGAAGTGGATTTCTGCATCATTTACTCATTTCTGTAAACCCTAGTAACTAGTTTAGTATAAATAGGACTTTTTACTATTGTATTTACATCTTTAGCTTTCATATTTAGATCACGTTTGGGGGCTGGCCATTCGGCCATGCCTGAACCTCATCACTTATGTATTTTCAACGGTAGAGTTTCTACACACCATAGATTAAGGTGTGGAGCTCTGCTGTTCCTCACGAATTAATACAAAGTACTACTGTTTTTCTATTCAATTCAACTTATTCCGCTTCTAAGATATTCATTCGCACTTTAACATGAATGTGATGATCGTGACACTCATCATCATTCCCTATGAACGTGTGCCTGACAACCACTTTCGTTCTACCTTCGATTGAATGAGTATCTCTTGGATTTCTTAATCAGAATCTTCGTGGTATAAGTTAGAACCCATGGATGGCCATTCTTGAGATCCGAAAAGTCTAAACCTTGTCTGTCGTATTTCGAGTAGGATCCGGGAAGGGATGACTGTGACGAGCTTCAAACTCGTGAGTGATAGGCGTAGTGACAGACGCAAAAAGATGGTGAATCCTATTCCAGTATGATCGAGAACCTCCAGATGATTAGCCATGCAGTGACAGCGCATCAGACCATTTTCACAGAGAAGACGGGATGTAGCCACTGACAACGGTGATGCCCAATATACAGCTTGCCATGGAAAGGAGTAGGATTGATTGGATGAAGACAGCAGGAAAGCAGAGGTTCAGAGGAACAAAAGCATCTCTATACGCTTATCTGAAATTATCACCAATGAATTACATAAGTACCACTATCCTATTTTATGTTTTATTTATCTTTTACTTATCAATTCATAAAATCAGTTGAATTCGCCTGACTGAGATTTACAAGGTGACCATAGCTTGCTTCATACTGACAATCTCCGTGGGATCGACCCTTACTCACGTAAGGTTTATTACTTGGACGACCCAGTGCACTTGCTGGTTAGTTGTACGAAGTTGTGAAACAAAATTAAGAATATGAACGTGCGTATGAAGTTTTTAGCACCGTTACCAAGAAAGTAAAGATCACAATTTCGCACACCAAGTTTTGGCGCCGTTGCCGGGGATTGTTCGAGTTTGGACAACTGACGGTTCATCTTGTTGCTCAGAGTAGGTAATTTTCTTTTTGTTTTATCTTCAAAAAAAAATTCTTCAAAAATCTTTCGAAAAAAATTTTTCCCTTTGTTTTTGAAAATTATTTTAAAACTTTTAAGAGTGAATTCTAAAGTTTCAAAATGGTATGGTGAAGTTTGGCTGGCCATCAAGCTTTAGACTAACCTGGTATGATTCTTGGAATCTTGATTGAGGACTTTGAATTCATTACTTCATTTTTCCTATATGTTTTCGAAAAAAAATATATACAAAAATCCAGAAAAAATTAATAAAATCATAAAAATAAAAAATATTTTGTTATTTGTTTGAGTCTTGAGTCAATTTTTAAGTTTGGTGTCAATTGCATACTTTTATTTTCTAAAAATTTTCGAAAATTCATGCATTCATAGTGTTCTTCATGATTTTCAAGTTGTTCTTGGTAAGTCTTCTTGTTTGATCTTCATATTTTCTTGTTTTGTGTCTTTTCTTATTTTTCATATGCATTTTCAATTTGTTAGTGTCTGAAGTTTGCAAATTTCTAAGTTTGGTGTCTTGTATGTTTTCTTTGCATCAAAAATTTTTTAAAAATATGTTCTTGATGTTCATCATGATCTTCAAGGTGTTCTTGGTGTTCATCTTGACATTCATAGTGTTCTTCCATGCATCACATGTTTTGATCCAAAATTTTCATGCATTGAGTCTTTTTTATGTTTTTCTCTTTCATCATTAAAAATTCAAAAATAAAAAAAATATCTTTCCTTTTTTCACTCATAAATTTTTGAAAATTTGAGTTGACTTTTTCAAAACTTTTTAAAATTTAGTTGTTTCTTATGAGTCAAATCAAATTTTCAATTTAAAAATCTTATCTTTTCAAAATCTTTTTCAAAAAATCAAATCTTTTTCATTTTTCTTATTTATTTTCGAAAATTTTAAAAATATTTTTCAAAAATTTTTTTCTTAATTTTATCTCATAATTTTCGAAAATATTATCAACAATTAATGTTTTGTTAAGAAAGATTCAAACTTTAAGTTCTAGAATCATATCTTGTGATTACTTGTGAGTCAAGTCATTAATTTTGATTTTAAAATTCAAATCTTTTTCAAAACTAATTTTAATCATATCTTTCTATCATATCTTTTTAAATCATATCTTTTTCAAAAAAATTTGATTTTAAAATATCTTTTCTAACTTCTTATCTTCTTATCTTTTCAAAATTGATTTTCAAATCTTTTTCAACTAACTCATTGACTTTTTGTTTGTTTCTTATCTTTTTCAAAACCACCTAACTACTCTTCCCTCTCTAATTTTCGAAAATACCTCCCTCTTTTTCAAAAATTCTTTTTAATTGTTTTAAATTTTAATTTTAATTTTATTTCCCCTTTAATTTTCGAAAATCATCAACTCCTTTTCAAAAATTATTTTCGAAAATTTCTCTCTCTCATCTTCTTCTATTTATTTAATTACTTACTAACACTTCTTTTTATCTCATATCTCTGCTCCTATCCTCACCCTTGTGTTTGGATTATCCATTCTTCTTCACTCTTATTCCCTTTCTTCTTCTACCAACAATAAGGAACCTCTTTACTGTAACATAGAGGATTCCTCTTCTTTTCTTGTTCTCTTCTCTTTCATATGAGCAGGGACAAGGAAAAGGGCATTCTTGTTGAAGCTGATCCAGAACCTGAAAGGACTCTGAAGAGGAAACTAAGAGAAGCTAAAATAAAACAATCCAGAGACAACCTTACTAAAATTTTTTAACAAGAAAAGGAGATGGCAGCCGAACCTAACAACAACAATGCAAGGAGGATGCTTGGTGACTTCACTGCATCTAATTTCAATTTACATGGAAGGAGCATCTCAATCCCTGCCATTGGAGCAAACAATTTTGAGCTTAAACCTCAATTAGTTTCTCTGATGCAACAGAACTGCAAGTTTCATGGACTTTCATCTGAAGATCCTTTTCAGTTCTTAACTGAGTTCTTGCAGATCTGTGATACTGTTAATTCCAATGGGGTTGACCCCGAGGTCTACAGGCTTATGCTTTTCCCGTTTGCTGTAAGAGACAGAGCTAGAGTATGGTTGGACTCTCAACCTGAAGATAGCCTGAACTCTTGGGATAAGCTGGTCACGGCTTTCTTAGCCAAGTTCTTTCCTCCTCAAAAGCTTAGTAAGCTTAGAGTGGATGTTCAAACCTTCAGAATGATTTCTCAGAGTCTGAATGGAATGCAAGCTGCATCCAATAGTACTCAAGAGGCATCTTCTTAAGAAGAAGCTTATGATCCTGAGAACCCTGCAATAGCAACAAAAGCCTATAATCCCTCATGGAGAAATCACCCAAATCTCTCATGGAAGGATCAACAAAAGCCTCAACAAAGCTTTAATAATGGTGGAAGAAACAGGTTTAGCAATAGCAAACCTTTTCCATCATCCACTCAGCAACAGACAGAGAGTTCTGAGCAGAATCCAACTAGCTTAGCAAATATAGTCTCTGATCTATCTAAGGCCATTGTGAGTTTCATGAATGAAACAATGTCCTCCATTAGAAATTTGGAAGCACAAGTGGGCCAGCTAAGTAAAAGAATCACTGAAACCCCTCCTAGTGCTCTCCCAAGCAATATAGAAGAGAATCCAAAAGGAGAGTGCAAGGCCATTGAATTGATTACCATGGCCGAACCTGTAAGGGAGGGAGAGGACGTGAATCCCAGTGAGGAAGACCTCCTGAGACGTCCAGAGATCAATAAGGAGCTTCCTTCTGAGGAACCAAAGGACTCTGAGGCTCATCTGGAGACCATAGAGATTCCATTAAACCTCCTTATGCTATTCATGAGCTCTGATGAATATTCTTCTTCTGAAGAGAATGAAGATGTTACTGAAGAGCAAGTTGCCAAGTACCTTGGTGCAATCATGAAGCTGAATGCCAAATTATTTGGTAATGAGACTTGGGAAGATGAACCTCCCTTGCTCATCAATGAACTGAGTGATATGGATCAACTGACATTGCCTCAGAAGAAACAGGATCCTGGAAAGTTCTTATTACCTTGTACCATAGGCACCATGGCCTTTGAAAAGGCTCTATGTGACCTTGGGTCAGGGATAAACCTCATTCCACTATCTGTAATGGAGAAATTGGGAATCTTTGAGGTGCAAGCTGCCAGAATCTCATTAGAGATGGTAGATAACTCAAGAAAACAAGCTTATGGACAAGTAGAGGACGTGTTAGTAAAGGTTGAAGGCCTTTACATCCCTGCTGATTTCATAATCCTAGACACTGGGAAGGATGAGGATGAATCCATCATCCTTGGAAGACCCTTCCTAGCACAGCAAGAGCTGTGATTGATGTGGACAGAGGAGAGTTGGTCCTTCAACTAAATGAGGAAAACCTTGTGTTTAAAACTCAAGGATCTCCTTCTGTAACAATGGAAAGGAAGCATGAAAAGATTCTCTCAGTACAGAGTCAACTAAAGCCCCCACAGTCAAACTCTAAGTTTGGTGTTGGGAGGCCTCAGCCAAACTCTAAGTTTGGTGTTGATCTCTCATATCCAAACTCTAAGTTTGGTGTTGGGAGTCTATAAAATTGACCTGATCACCTGTGTGGCTCCATGAGAGCCCACTGTCAAGCTATTGACATTAAAGAAGCGCTTGTTGGGAGGCAACCCAATATTTATTTATCTAATTTTATTTTTATTTTTATTGTTCTTTCATGTTTTATTAGGTTCATGATCATGTGGAGTCACAAAATAAATACAAAAATTAAAAACAGAATCAAAAATAGCAGAAGAAAAGTCACACCCTGGAGGAAGGACTTACTGGCGTTTAAACGCCAGTAAGGAGCATCTGGCTGGCGTTCAACACCAGAATAGAGCATGGATCTGGCATTGAACGCCAGAAACAGGCAACATCCTGGCATTCAAATGCCAGGAATGCACCCTGAGAAGAGCTGGCGCTGAACGCCAGAAACAAGCATAGAACTGGCGTTCAACGCCAGAAACATGCTGCATCTGGGCGTTGAACGCCCAGAACAAGCATCAATTCAGCGTTTAAACGCCAGAATTGCATGCAAAGGCGTTTTACATGCCTAATTGGTGCAGGGATGCAAATCCTTGACACCTCAGGATCTATGGACCCCACATGATCATCTCAGCATCTGTGGACCCCACAGGATCCCCACCTACCTCCACTCATATTCTTCCCTCTTCTCAACACTCACCATTCCCAATAAACACCCTTCCCCAAAACCCTTCACCAATCACCTCAATCTCTCTTCCCTATTACCCCTTCACCACTCACATCCATCCATTCTTCCCTATAAACCCCACCTACCTTCAAAATTCAAAATCACTTTCCCACCCAAAACCCACCCCATATGGCCGAACCTACTCCCTATCCCCTCACTATATAAACACCTCAATCCCTCCTTCATTTTCAAACAACACAACCCTATCTTCTTTACCTTGGCCGAATACACCCCCCTCCCTCTCCTCTATATTTTCTCTTCTTCTACTTCTTTTCTTTCTTCTCTTGCTCGAGGGCGAGCAATATTCTAAGTTTGGTGTGGTAAAAGCATAAGCTTTTTATTTTTCCATTACCATTGATGGCACCTAAGACCGGAGAAACCTCTAGAAAAGGGAAAGGGAAGACAAAAGCTTCCACCTCCGAGTCATGGGAGATGGAAAGATCCATCTCCAAAGCCCATCAAGACCACTTCTATGATGTTGTGGCCAAGAAGAAGGTGATCCCTGAGGTCCCTTTCAAACTCAAGAAAAATGAGTATCCAGAGATCCGACATGAGATCTAAAGAAGAGGTTGGGAAGTTCTAACCAACCCCATTCAACAAGTCGAAATCCTAATAGTTCAAGAGTTCTATGCCAATGCATGGATCACTAGGAACCATGATCAAAGTAAGAACCCGAACCCAAAGAATTATCTTACCATGGTTCGGGGGAACTACTTAGATTTCAGTCTGGAAAATGTAAGGCTGGCGTTCAACTTGCCAATGATGGAAGAAAACGCACGCCCCTACACAAGAAGAGTCAACTTTGATCAAAGGTTGGACCAAGTCCTCATGGACATATGTGTGGAAGGAGCTCAATGGAAGATTGACTCAAAAGGCAAACCGGTTCAACTAAGAAGATTGGACCTTAAGCCTGTAGCTAGAGGATGGTTGGAGTTCATTCAACGCTCAATCAGTCCCACTAGCAACCGGTCTGAAGTCACTATAGACCGGGCCATCATGATCCATAGTATCATGATTGGGGAGGAAGTGGCGGTTCATGAGATTATACCTCAAGAACTCTACAAGGTGGCTGACAAGTCTTCCATTGTGGCAAGGTTAGCCTTTCCTCACCTCATTTGCCATCTATGCAACTCGGCTGGGATTGACATAGAGGGAGATATCCTCATTGATGAGGACAAGCCCATCACTAAGAAAAGGATGGAGCCAACAAGAGAGCCTATTCATGGATCTCAAGGGATGCATGAAGAAGCTCATCACCAAGAAATCCCTGAGATGCCTCAAGGGATGCACTTTCCTCCACAGAATTTTTGGGAGCAAATCAACACCTCCCTAGGAGAACTGAGTTCCAACATGGGACAACTAAGGGTGGAACATCAAGAGCACTCCATCATCCTCCATGAAATTAGAGAAGATCAAAGAGCAATGAGGGAGGAGCAACAAAGACAAGGAAGAGACATAGAAGAGCTCAAGGACATCATTGGTTCCTCAAGGAGAAAACTCCACCATCACTAAGGTGGACTCATTCCTTGTTCTTAAATTTTCTGTTTTTCGTTTTTTTTATGCTAAATGTTTATTTATGTTTGTGTCTTATTACATGATCATTAGTATCTAAGTGTCTATGACTTAAAGTAGTGAATATGAATCCATCACTTCTCTTAAATGAAAAATGTTTTAATTACAAAAGAACAAGAAGTACATGGTTTCGAATTCATCCTTGAAACTAGTTTAATTATTTTGATGTGGTGACAATACTTTTTGTTTTCTGAATGAATACTTGAACAGTGCATATATCTTTTGAAGTTGTTGTTTATGAATATTAAATATGTTGGCCCTTGAAGAATAAGGAAAAAGGAGAAATGTTATCTGAAAAATCATAAAAATGATTCTTGAAGCAAGAAAAAGCAGTGAATACAGAAAGCTTGCGAAAAGAAAAAATGGCGAAAAAAATAAAAAAAAAGAAAAAGAAAAAGCAAGCAGAAAAAGCCAAAAGCTCTTAAAACCAAAAGGCAAGAGCAAAAAGCCAGTAGCCCTTAAAACCAAAAGGCAAGGGTAAATAAAAAGGATCCAAGGCTTTGAGCATCAGTGGATAGGAGGGCCTAAAGGAATAAAATCCTGGCCTAAGCGGCTAAACTAAGCTGTCCCTAACCATGTGCTTGTGGCGTGAAGGTGTCAAGTGAAAACTTGAGACTGAGCAGTTAAAGTCAAGGTCCAAAGCAAAAGTAGAGTGTGCTTAAGAACCCTGGACACCTCTAATTGGGGACTTTAGCAAAGCTGAGTCACAATCTGAAAAGGTTCACCCAGTTATGTGTCTGTGGCATTTATGTATCCGGTGGTAATACTGGAAAACAAAGTGCTTAGGGACACGGCCAAGAGTCATAAAGTAGCTGTGTTCAAGAATCAACATACTGAAACAGGAGAATCAATAACACTATCTGAACTCTGAGTTCCTATAGATGCCAATCATTCTGAACTTCAATGGATAAAGTGAGATGCCAAAACTATTCAAGAGGCAAAAAGCTACACGTCCCGCTCATCTGATTGGAGCTATGTTTCATTGATAGTTTGGAATTTATAGTATATTCTCTTCTTTTTATCCTATTTGATTTTCAGTTGCTTGGAAACAAGCAACAATTTAAGTTTGGTGTTGTGATGAGCGGATAATTTATACGCTTTTTGGCATTATTTTTACATAGTTTTCAGTATGATTTAGTTAGTTTTTAGTATATTTTTATTAGTTTTTAATTAAAAATCACATTTCTGGACTTTACTATAAGTTTGTGTATTTTTCTGTGATTTCAGGTATTTTCTGGCTGAAATTGAGGAACCTGAGCAAAAATCAGATTCAGAGGTTGAAGAAGGACTGCAGATGCTGTTGGATTCTGACCTCCCTGCACTCAAAGTGGATTTTCTGGAGCTACAGAACTCCAAACGGCGTGCTTCTAATTGCGTTGGAAATTAGACATCCAGGGCTTTCCAGCAATATATAATAGTCTATACTTTGCATTGAACGCCAGTTCCAAGTTGCAGTCTGGCGTTCAGTGCCAGAAACAAGTTGCAAAGTGGAGTTCAACGCCAGAAACACGTCACAAACTGGCGTTCAACTCCAAGAATGACCTCTCCATGTGTAAACTTCAAACTCAGCCCAAGCACACACTAAGTGGGCCCCGAAAGTGGATTTCTGCATCATTTACTCATTTCTGTAAACCCTAGTAACTAGTTTAGTATAAATAGGACTTTTTACTATTGTATTTACATCTTTAGTTTTCATCTTTAGATCACGTTTGGGGGCTGGCCATTTGGCCATGCCTGAACCTCATCACCTATGTATTTTCAACGGTAGAGTTTCTACACACCATAGATTAAGGTGTGGAGCTCTGCTGTTCCTCTCGAATTAATACAAAGTACTACTGTTTTTCTATTCAATTCAACTTATTCCGCTTCTAAGATATTCATTCGCACTTTAACATGAATGTGATGATCGTGACACTCATCATCATTCCCTATGAACGTGTGCCTGACAACCACTTTCGTTCTACCTTCGATTGAATGAGTATCTCTTGGATTTCTTAATCAGAATCTTCGTGGTATAAGTTAGAACCCATGGATGGCCATTCTTGAGATCCAAAAAGTCTAAACCTTGTCTGTCGTATTTCGAGTAGGATCCGGGAAGGGATGACTGTGACGAGCTTCAAACTCGTGAGTGATAGGCGTAGTGACAGACACAAAAAGATGGTGAATCCTATTCCAGTATGATCGAGAACCTCCAGATGATTAGCCATGCAGTGACAGCGCATCAGACCATTTTCACAGAGAAGACGGGATGTAGCCACTGACAACGGTGATGCCCAATATACAGCTTGCCATGGAAAGGAGTAGGATTGATTGGATGAAGACAGCAGGAAAGCAGAGGTTCAGAGGAACGAAAGCATCTCTATACGCTTATCTGAAATTCTCACCAATGAATTACATAAGTACCACTATCCTATTTTATGTTTTATTTATCTTTTACTTATCAATTCATAAAATCAGTTGAATTCGCCTGACTGAGATTTACAAGGTGACCATAGCTTGCTTCATACCGACAATCTCCGTGGGATCGACCCTTACTCACGTAAGGTTTATTACTTGGACGACCCAGTGCACTTGCTGGTTAGTTGTACGAAGTTGTGAAACAAAATTAAGAATATGAACGTGCGTATGAAGTTTTTAGCACCGTTACCAAGGAAGTAAAGATCACAATTTGGCACAACATATCACATTGTCGGTTCAACTGCCAACCCGACACATCTCCATGGAGACGTCGCCCTTCGGATTACTCATATGGGAACCCACGAGATATAGTGTCTGGATCACTGTCCAGGTACCGGCGCCTGCTCGCCTATAGGTCCGAAGGGATGTGAGCGGGATACTCTTGCCACAGACTGATGCCAAGGCATCTTAGGCTAGTTTCACTAGCATTTTTCTGTTAGTTTTAGTTGTTTTATGCATTTTCTTGAGCTTAAAGTAACCAAGAATGGTTAAATGAATAACAAAGCAATGAACCATCCAAACAGTATGATTTTGATGCAAATTCCATGAGTTTTTAGTTATATTACTTGAATGCTATGAATGGAAGATTCTCATGAAAATTTGCAAGACTCTTTGATGCAGGATGATTTCAGGAAAGAAGAGGCTAGGCAAGGAAGCAACAAAAATCAATAAAGGAAGCTTGAATATCACATGTGGAGTTTGGAGTTTAGTTTAAGCTTAAACTAGAGCTTAAACGCCAAAATCATGAAAGCTGAGGAAAGGGTGAAAGTGGCGTTTAACCTCCAGTTTAACCTTAAACTGGAAGTTAAACGCCAGAATTGGGAAATGCACCAGGGAGCCATTTCCACGTTTAAGCTCCAATTTAACCTTAAACTGGAGCTTAAACGTGTTCGACCAAGTTTTCACCTCCAGGGTTGCTTTCTCCTCTTCCACGTTTAAGCTCCAGTTTAACCTTAAACTGGAAGTTAAACGCCAGAATGAGAAT